>NC_086321.1:109324781-109630281 GCF_036172605.1 Pelobates fuscus | reverse complement strand
AGGAAAAAAGAACCATCAAACCAAAAAAAAATTGTTGGTGAGAATTAAGCGAATGCTGTCTATAATGAAATTAATCTGACTCTCAATAAACTTATTGCTCTGTGTCAAAAAATATTTAATGGCTTCACAGCCCAGCTCATGTGAGATAATAGTATATAAGCTAGACACGTCATATGTAACCAAATGGGAGTCTTCTTCCCATTTGATACTCTGTAAAATCTTTAATAACTGTGTGGAATCCCTAAAGTAAGTCGGTTGTGATGTCATCAAAGGCTGAAGTTGTCTATCTATATATTCAGATAACCTACTCAGTAGGGAGCCAATCCCGGATACTATCCTTATGGATTGTTGGGAGGATGTAAAGAACTGGTATACAACATACCGATATATTTAAATATTTATACTCATGTTTATTGAGAATCCCATCTTCCATTCCCTTACTTAATAATAATGTATATTTCTTTCTTATTTCCGAAGTAGGATCAGCCTTTAGTTTAACATAGGTGGAGGCATCGTTCAACTGTCTGTATACTTCCTCCATATAGTCCGCAACATTTAGTACAACGATATTTGTCTCACATCTTTTGTTACTAATTTCTCCACTAATATGATTTTTTGGAAAAAAATGGGATTTATCTTTTAAATTTGTATGTACAAAATTGTCACTGGAAGCCTGACACGTTATTTTTCCTTTTTTTCTAACACTTACAAAAAGTGTCAAGGGTAAAAATGTATAGTGAAGTAGCAATAATATTTATAGCGATAACAAATTCACAGAGGTGTCTGAAACACACAGAATATCAAAAACCATGCATTTTGCTAAATTGTTTAAATATTTTCCAAAGTAATGGGCATTGCAGTGTTTCTATCTTAGCTGTAATTAAACAGCCTCAATCATCAATATCATCAGCTTTATATGAGAAAATTCAGTATAAACTTTCTTTAATCTTGTAATATATCCTTTCCTATCCTATACTCATCGCACCAACTTTAATCACCCAAACCCAGTACAGTTGGAATAGGGTTTGTAAGGTTTATCAGTTTGTGGAATTATAAGCTATTGCTTCTAGGTCTTTCATTTATGCCAATAAGGATGGAACAAGTCACCCTTAACAATTTGTTGCATTATTTTCCATGTCCCAATTCTTGGGAAGCCAGCTGCTAGTATCTCCTTCCATTACCAATATTCTAAGTAGCTAGTCATTTAGTATCTCCTTCCCCCCCTAAGATATACTTGGTTCTTAATCAGTGGTAATTCTGTTTGATGACCGTCACACTAATTTTCCTTCACAATCATCTCCATAATAAATTAAAAACATAAAACAAAAGAAAAACATATATGTTACCCACAGCCAAGTGATCACTGGACATCTTGTCACAATTCAGGCAATATTATATCACTCCGGTCCCATAAAAACTAAAATCTCAAGAAACATCTTATGGTGCTTCAAATCCTCTGGTGCCAACTTACATGACAGTGTTAAACCATTCAAATGGTAAGCACCACATTTATGTCTCTTGGGACTGGTTACACTTCTTTCTTTCTCTACCCCTCAGTCACTCAGGTAGCAGAGAAGCATTGGATTGAGAGGCAAGTAACAGAGTGAGAGAATCAGTGGAAGACAGATGTGGTGCACTGCAGACACCCGGGGACAGATCTCCTGTGTTAAATAGTTCACAAACTGGTTTAACACTGTAACTTAAGATAGCACCCAGGGACTCCAGGCCCCGTAAAAGCTTAATTGAGATAAAAATTGTTAGGTGTTCCTTTACATATTACTTTAATGATAGGATTTTAAGAAACCTTTTATATTCCATGTCTTTAATGAAGCAATCGTTTAAGATAATAAAATTAATAAATTTCAATATCTTGAAAAAAAGGGAAGGAAAATGATGATACACTAGTGACTAAAAGTATCCCTACACAGCTTTTAAAGAGTGTAATACTTAATTGGTCAAAACTTTCAATGTTTATAACTTGAAACTGTTTTTTTTTTCATCTCTGGTGTGTGGTCCCTCAATAGCTTACAATATGCGTTGAGTTAAGTTGATAAAGATATTAAACAATTATGTCCTTCATCCACCAAAGCTCTTTCATATCCATTATCTGAAAGATATACATTTTGTTGAGACATGTAAACTGAGATCTATGTCCATAATGACTAGTTCCTCAAATGTGACCATATAATAAAATGCTATTTTTTAAATGTCTTCAGTAAGTCAGGTTGAAATCCTTATCCTGCTGTGAAGCATTTATTCTAACTTGGGCCATGGTAAATACATTTTTAAGATAAGTTAGCACCTGTCTTCTCTACAGTCTTTGTTTTTTTCTATAAATGCCTGCATCTACTTGTTTCTCTCATACTATATTTAATCTGGGAATATTTTAAACCATCTGCTACCTCATTCTGTTCTCCCATTATAAAAATGGTTCTGAGAAGATTCCTTCTTGGAAATATCACTTGAAGTGTCGTCAAAGGAACTCTGTTAAGGTTCTTTTAGGACATCACTATTCACACTGTTTGGGGTACTGTTGTTCTAAAACAAGCTTGATTTTCTACTTCTTGGTACAATTCTTCTTCTTGGCTTATTGGAAACCTACATCAAGCTTTATGTTTTGCTCTGTATTCTCTACCCACCAGAAATCCCTTTGTTGGTCCCACTTTTCTTTATATCATGGTCCTGAGAACAAAAAATATTTCTGTTGTTATCAATCCCTAGGTATGGACATATGCATACAGTATTGGATTTTGTTTAATCACAACTAGTTCATTCTCAACTCTATCAATACCATGAACCATATCTGAACTCCTTTGTTTCTTTAGACTCTAAAAACTGCAACAACTGTTCACTAAGGTCACTAATACATTGATCAGCAACTTTGATATTCATCTGTACTAAAATTAAAGTAATATGCATTAGTCCCGGTGACTTTTGAGAAGCAAAGCCTTCTTAATGTAATTGCTTTTTAGTCAAAATTGTATTTACACTAGAAGAATAGCTATTTTTCAAAGATTGACATTTTATTGTACAAAACTTACCAAAATATCCTTCCAGCACAAAATTCTACACCAAATTAGCAGACATCACATGTTAGGGACAAATACAAATACAAACAGCAGAAAAGAGCAGAAAAGCCTGTGGAGCATTCATAAAATGTATTTTAGTAAGACTCTAAAACTGCATGCATCAACAAACAGCCACAATACATCTCCTAAAACCAAACCAGCAAAAGGTGAGGTGCTAATTTGTACTTTGGAAGATATGGAACATGGGTATTGAGTCAAATATTTCATGGATATAGCAAAAGGAAAGATGGGACTGTGAATGGTGAAAACTTTACACAGTGAGCTTGCCGCTCACAAAGATGCTGACTTAACTGCATGGTAGTTTACCAGCTTTCCTGCACCATTGATATTCATAAATTGAGGGCACTAATATTAATCAAGTAAGCATGCATCATAAGCATCAAACGACCTAAAGCACATTGTAGTTGCTATAGTGCAAACAACTGTGCATGTTTCAGGCCCCTCCTCCTACTTTCAATCTACATAGTTATGTCTCTGATATTGTTGCAAACCCCACTTCATTTTTGTTGCAAGTGTTTTGCCTCCATGTCGATAATACTCATACTATCAAAATATTGCACTGGTTACATGAACTTATGATATAGAGTCATACTTGCATTGGTATAGAAAGCATCTTATCCTCTGTCATTTCATTCATACCAAAACCACTGCACAGGTTACAGAATAGAGTATGCATATAGAATATAACATATAGAATATAACACTACTATTAACCCCTTAAGGACCGGCCTGTTTTTGCGATGTTTGTACGTTAAGGACCAGAGCAGTTTTAACACTTTTGTGGTGTTTGTGTTTAGCTGTAATTTTCCGCTCTCTCATTTACGGTTCCCATACAAGTTATATATTGTTTTTTTCACCAGTATTTATATTATGTCATATATTGTATTTAAAAAAAATAATAAAACATGGTAAAAAAATAAAAAAAAAACATGTTTTTGGACTTTTACTTGAAAAATCTTTTACTTATCTACAAAAGCTAATGAAAAAAACTGCTAAATAGATTCAAAATTTTGTCCCGAGTTTAAAAACACCCATTGTTTACATGCTTTATTGCTTTTTTTTGCAAGTTATAGGCCTATAAATACAAGTAGGAAATTGCTGTTTCAATATATATATATTTTAAATGTATCAATAGTGACATTGTTACACCGTTATCTGTCATAAATCCCCGAAACACACCTAACATGTACATATTTTTTAAAGTAGACAACCCAGGGTATTCAAAATGGGGTATGTCCAGTCTTTTTTAGTAGCCACCTAGTCACAAACACTGGCCAAAGTTAGCATTTATATTTGTTTGTGTGTTAAAAATGCAAAAAACGCTAACTTTGGCCGGTGTTTGTGACTAAGTGGCTACTAAAAAAGGCTGAACATTTGCAATGTTTGCAATACCTAGGGTTGTCTTCTATTGCAAATGGTATGCCATCATGGGGCTAATTCTCATTCCTTGGCTACCATACGCTCTCAAAGGCAACCTAACCAATCTGACAAATTTCAATAAAAAAAAAAAAAGTTAAATCAAGCCTTATATTTGACCCTGTAACTTTCACAAACACTATAAAACCTCTACATGTGGGGTACTGTTATACTCAGGAGACTTCGCTGAACATAAATATTAGTGTATCAGAACAGTAAAATATATCACAGCAATAATATCCTCAGTGAAAGAGCTGTTTGTGTGTGAAAAATGCAAAAAACTTCACTTTCACTGACAATATCATCGCTGTGATATGTTTCACTGTTTTGAAACACTAATATTTGTGTTCAGCGAAGTCTCCCGAGTAAAACAGTACCCCCATGTACAGGATTTAGGGTGTCATAGAAAGTTACAGGGTTAAACACAGTGCTAGCAAATTAAATTATCTGGACTTTTGGCCTGGGTTGGCAGGCAGGTCCCTCAAATTGCAATCATTAAAATTACTTAATTAGGTAAAAATATTACATAAATATGCACGTAGAATTTTAATATATATACATATTTATGTATTTGGCGTCTACGTGTATATTCATGAAATTATTTATGTAATTATGTATGTGGACATATGTATATTTTGTATTATTTTTATTTATTTATTTATACATAGATATATATATCATTACATTCTAAGTGTATTTTGATATAAATATATATATATCAATATCAAAATACTGTTAGAATAAAATTGAATATGTATATATAATTTTTTGTTATTTATTAAAAATTATTTTTATTTTTTGTTATTTATTTTTATTAACATATTATTTGTATTTTATAATAATATATATATATACCATATATATAGTTATTATATATATATTGTATATATTCGTGTGTAATTTAAATATAAGTGTATTTTTATATTAATATACGTATATATAAATATAAAAATACACTTAGTGGGACATTATATATATTATATATATATACATATATTATATATAGGTATATATAGATATAATACATGTATATATATCATATATATATACACATATTATTTTTTTTTTTTACACTGATTTCTTTTTTTTTACACTTTATTTTATGATTTTTTACTTGCAGGGAGACTGCCTGTCAGCACAGACAGTCCCCCTGCAGGCAGATACACAGACCCCTATTGCGGTCATGTGATCGAGTGATCACATGGCCGTGGGGTCCTGATCTGCCGAGGGGGGACTGCCCGGGCAGACAGGCAGTCCCCCTGGACCGGGAGGAGAGCTGATCGCCGCCGTTATGACGGTTCAGGACCGTCAGCGGTCCAAACGCACGTTTTACCGCTGACGGTCCTGAACCGTCAGCGGTCCTTAAGGGGTTAAGCTCCAGTTATCTTAATGTTGCCTTACTGTTCCCTAGATCAAGTGTAGACAATCCTTCAACACTCCATATGTTGTGAACCACATCTCCGTGATGCTTTGCCAGCACAATGGGATATGTAGTCCACATGATCTGGAGTGCCGAAGGTTGCCTACCTAAGTGGTGATAAATGTTTCAAGTTCACACTCTGACAGATATATGAAGCAAAGCTCTTTAAGGTCATTTTCAGTTTGGTCTTTAAGAACCACAATGTTATTTGTATTTATGAAGCATATTTCTCGTAGCTGTAAAGTGGGTAAACAACATATATATAATCATGACAATGAATGGGAAGGTTGCATACAGAAGCATAAGGTAATGACAGCTGTGCTCAAACAAGCTTACCTCTATCCTGACTGAAATGGACAGAAATTTCATTTGCCTAATCAGTTATTCCATTAACTTTCAATGATAAATTAAAAAAGACAAAATCATGGGAAAGGTTTGAATACTCTATATATTATTCCAGAGTCTAATGCATAATTAATAAGAAGAAGAGCTGCTCATCTTAATTATGTTTTATATTAAAAAGCAAATTCTGAAATTCCATCTAGTGGAAAGAATGATGTGATTTGCAATCCAACAGAGCACATTAAGTGATAATTTAGGTTCTATAAAAAAGTTAATATTTTGTATTTTTTATGTTAATCACTAGAAATGTAATAGTTTTTTGAATCGTTATTGTATTTTCTCCTCAGAAGGAATAATGAAAGGACACGAAAACAGTAATACTATGTATTTATTTTAAAACTGGCACTAACAAATTTCACCAATTATAAAGCCCATTCTGTATGCAATGAACGTGTGGTTTCCAATTAATCTACTGTACCTCCAGGCAAGGTCTAAGTCAGCTGGATACAGCTAAAGTAATTTGCACATGGATAAATACAAATTGGAAAATAAGTGTTCAACAGCTCTGTAGCTTGCTTTCCAAGCCAAGTACACAATCAGTATTCTGGCAGTGGTTCTCTGTCATGTTATTGCAACTATCAATTTTAATTATAACAATCATCGATTAGTTGGGAAAGTAAATAATGTAACGTTCACACAAGGTTTCAAGGCTGCTGTGTATCTATTTCACTCTTCAAAATAGACAGCCATCCTTCAAGGGGTAATTAATATTGGTTTCACAAGAACATGGGAAGGAAGAAATGGTTTAACAACCTTCAGTATAAGCTTATGATGTGAGTCAGATTTCTCCTTTTATGTAAAATGCCCTTTGAACAGAATTCATAAAAAGGAATGGGCCAACGGAAAGAAAAGATATAACTATCACACAATTCAATAGCCCTTTGTAGTCTCAGTCCCTTAAAATGATATTTTCAGATTCTGTGTTACCAAGCATATTATCAATGTTAAGGTGAATGGAAGTGAATTCAGCTAATATTCAGCCAAGAACAGATGTAAAAAATGGATTCTAGGTGTTAAAAGCAAATTGTACAAAAATAATGAATGGATAATTATCTTTGTAGAGTTATTGTAAAGTTATAATATACTTTGAACAAAACTTTAAAAAAAGCGTAAAAATTATAGTAAAAGGAGTTTTGTTTCTACACGCCATACATAGTGTATGGAAAAACCGCTACTATGTATAATTTGCTCAAATATTGTAAATATCTTGGACAAATCTTGAAAATAGGAGAACCATCTTTTCTCTAAATTCTGCCTTTAGTTTGTGACTTAGAATTTAAGAATCATTTATGCATTCCTTAGGAAAGCATTTGGGAGATAACTATATTTACTTTTCACATAAGGTAGTTACCACTGTTTAAGGTCACACAAAGATCATGCTCTTTTATTTATTTGTTGTTTCTATTGAGTTCAAGAATCATTTATGGTGGCGCCCAAAGTATAGGAGAGATTCTTTTTTATCCAGAAACAGCTTACTGCTGGAATATTGCCCAGCAAGATTATAGAATGACAAATGAACACAGCTCCAGGCTTTAATTTGCTGTTCTGCGTCTCCTGTTCCAATCCTCTTTCATCCAGTCAGTCCAGAGACAGTATGGCAAACAATGGGTGGACAGATGCAGTATCAAGCTGTAGAGCACAACTGATGTTCTAATCTTCAAATTTGTTTATGGCATGAGAGGCAGCACATGGAGCATTTAAAATAAAAATAAAAAAGATAGTGCACTCAGTATGCAATTGAATGTGAAATATGAAATGTGAAAATATAAACAAATATCTAACAATAATTCTGTGTAACCTAAATTTATCTCTCACCCACACTGAAATGCTATTAGTTAACCAGTTTTGAGAAAAATGGAATTCCATTCTGGAATGAAGATTATGGAAGTAGACAATGGTAGACTAAAATTACCTTCAAGAGAGGAGACTCTAGAATTGAAGTTATGTTATTTCAGCCTACACCTTCTACTTTGAGGTGCTATACTTTACTGATGCTTCAGTCTAACCTTTCTTTGCTATAGTATTTCAGAATCAAAAGAGTCCTTGAAGAGTGAATTAATTACTCATTCTGAGGATTACTTTTGGATAACTGCATAGTAGTTTAAAAGTAAACTTGTCGTCAATATATCTTCCCATTCAAATGTGTGTAGATTAAAGGAACATTCAAAACCCCAAAAGCACTTCATGCTGAAAAGCCATAGGTTTATCAAGGAGTTCCATTTTTCTTAGTCAGACAGTCAGGATGTTGCTCTTATTCACTCACCTTGTGTGCAAGCACATGTATATGTCCTGCACTCCAATGCTTTATTATAATGAAGATCACCAAAAATATAATTTCCCAGTGGCAGATGGGAACTGTGCCTCAGGAAGATCATCACTATCTAACCAGGTATTTTTTTATATATATATTTTTTTCAAATGTGTACCTGCCTTTTATAAGCCCATGCCTTTCCAGTCCCTTAAGTTTGTTTTAGTTTGTTTTAGTAGGGCTAGGAAATTGGCTTCTATTAAACCTTTTAGGTCTGAAGTTATAGTGATACCCAAATATTTTAGCCTGCCGTTGTTTTCAGGGAGCCCAATATCTTGTACAAGTGTCAGGATCGGGACAGGGATCCAACACGCAGAGTACAAACAGGTACAGGATACGTATACCGGACCTTAGAATGGCCGGACTAACGTACGGAGAATATAGAGAATAGTCAAAGACAAGCCGAGGTCGAGGGAACGAGAAGACAGGTAAGCGAGGAACAAGCCGGGTCAAGGGTAACAGAGATAAACAGAGTAAGTCAAACAAGCCGGGTCAGAACCAAAGGGATAACAGAAATACAAGAGCACTGTGAGACTAGGCAGACTAGAACCACGACAGGGCAATGAGCAAATGGGAGAAGCAAGTTTAAATACCCTGGCTCGGAAGGGTAGACACGCCTCCGACGAGTCCTGATTAGTCTCTGAAGGATTGAGTGACAGGTCGTTCCGGGTTGGCGTCATGACGTCGGTTTCCGGACGTCATGCTAGAAAAGGAAGTGAGTCCCTCGCGGCCGGATGGACCGCGAGGAACAGAGGAAACAGCCCGTCCGGACGGATGGACGTCTAAGTCTCTACCTCTCTCGGAGGTAGAGACTTCAGGTACCCTGACAGTACCCCCCCTCTCAGATACGCCCACCGGGCGGAAGGAACCGGGACGAGATGGGAAGCGGGAGTGAAACGCCCTGCGGAGACGAGGAGCATGAACATCCTCCTGAGGTACCCAACTCCTCTCCTCAGGACCATATCCCTCCCAATCGACCAGATATTGTACTCTCCCCCGGGAGATTCGAGAATCGATAATAGAGTTAACCTCATACTCCTCCTGACCCTCCACCTGAACAGAGCGAGGAGAGGATGATGTGGAGGAAAATCTGTTACAGACTAGTGGTTTCAACAATGAAACATGAAATGAGTTAGGGATGCGTAAGGCAGTTGGAAGAGCTAGACGATACGCAACTGGGTTAATGCGAGTTAGCACCCTGTAAGGTCCAATATAACGAGGAGCGAACTTCATGGAAGGCACTTTTAAACGGATGTTTCTTGTACTCAACCATACTCTATCACCTGGAACAAACACGGGAGCCGCCCTTCTACGTTTATCAGCGTGTTTCTTAACCAGCATAGAATTGTGCAGAAGAATCTGTCGAGTCTGATCCCACAACTTCCTCAAATTGGCAACATGAACATCAACCAACGGCACCCCCTGGGAAGAAGAAGCCGAAGGGAGAATAGATGGATGAAAGCCATAATTCATGAAGAAGGGGCTTGAACGAGTAGAATCACAAACGAGATTGTTGTGTGCAAACTCCGCCCAAGGAATCAAACCAACCCAATCGTCCTGGTGTTCGGAAACAAAACATCGTAAATATTGTTCAATCTTTTGGTTGGTGCGTTCAGCAGCTCCGTTAGACTGAGGATGATAGGCAGAAGAGAAATTCAATTTGATACCCAGTTGAAAGCAGAAGGACCTCCAAAAACGGGAAACAAATTGGGAACCTCTGTCAGATACAATTTGGGAGGGTATCCCATGTAATCGAAAAATCTCCCTTGCGAATATCTCCGCCAATTCGGGAGAAGATGGGAGTTTAGGCAGAGGAACGAAGTGAGACATCTTGGTGAATCTGTCAACCACGGTGAGGATAACAGTCTGTTTTTTAGAGATAGGTAAATCGACAATAAAGTCCAAAGCCAAACAGGACCATGGCTTCTCTGGAACCTCTAAGGGGTGCAGAAATCCACAGGGAAGGGTATGAGGTTGCTTGGTCTTAGTACAAACCTCACATGCACCGATGAAATCTTTAATATCCTTCCGTAAATCAGGCCACCAGAAGTCCTTAGAGATCAAAGCACATGTCTTGCGAATACCAGGATGTCCAGCCACCTTGCTGTTGTGGAAACATTGCAACAGTTCCAGTTGTAGAACAGGAGGAACGAAACGTCGACCTTCAGGAGTCTGTTTAGGAGCTAGATGTTGCAGTTTAATGATCTCGGCAAGTAACGGAGAGTGAATCCTGAGATTCGTGTTGGCGATAATATTGCATTTCGGAACTATAGAGGAAAGAACCGGTTCAGATATAGTAGAAGGTTCATATTGGCGAGACAAAGCATCGGCTTTGGAGTTCTTAGAACTAGGTCTATAAGTAAGCACATAATTGAAGTGGGTCAGGAATAAGGACCAACGAGCTTGTCTGGCGGACAGGCGCTTAGCTTCCCCAATATAAGACAAGTTCTTGTGATCCGTTAAAATAGTAACAGGATGCAAGGTCCCCTCCAATAAATGTCTCCACTCCTTTAAAGCCATAATGACCGCTAAGAGTTCCCTGTCGCCAATGTCATATCTACTTTCAGGGCCAGACAGTTTCTTAGAAAAAAAACCACAAGGGTGTAGTGGTTTATCCACCCCTAACCTTTGCGACAGAACAGCCCCTACGCCTGTCTCAGAGGCATCAACCTCGAGTAGGAACGGCAGAGTCGTATCAGGATGGACTAGAATTGGAGCAGAAGCAAAAAGATCCTTGAGAGTCTTGAAAGCAGCGAGAGCTTCATTAGACCAAGTCTTAGTGTCAACCCCCTGTCTGGTCATATTGGTAATAGGTGCAATAATAGAAGAGTATCCCTTAATGAAGCGCCTATAATAATTGGAGAAACCAATAAACCTCTGAATAGCCTTGAGTCCCTTAGGCAAAGGCCACTCTAAAATGGACTGGAGTTTGTCAGGGTCCATCTTAAAGCCTTCCCCAGAAATCACGTATCCAAGAAAGTCTATCTGAGACTGGTCAAAGCTACATTTCTCCAATTTACAGTATAAGCCATGTTGCAGGAGTTTGTGTAATACCTTTCTGACCTGTCTGTGGTGGGTCTCAACCTCTCTAGAGTGTATCAGTATGTCATCCAGGTATACAATGAGCAATGAGCAAATGGGAGAAGCAAGTTTAAATACCCTGGCTCGGAAGGGTAGACACGCCTCCGACGAGTCCTGATTAGTCTCTGAAGGATTGAGTGACAGGTCGTTCCGGGTTGGCGTCATGACGTCGGTTTCCGGACGTCATGCTAGAAAAGGAAGTGAGTCCCTCGCGGCCGGCGTTTACGTGACCGGATGGACCGCGAGGAACAGAGGAAACAGCCCGTCCGGACGGATGGACGTCTAAGTCTCTACCTCTCTCGGAGGTAGAGACTTCAGGTACCCTGACAACAAGAAATTGAATTATCATTTTGTTCATATTTTTAGCTATAAATGTTGACTTCTCCAGGTTCATTTTGTATCCTGAGACTTTAGAATAGTTGTTTATGTCCTTCAATAGTTCTGGGACCGAGATGTTTGGCTCTTCTAATGTTAGTAAAATATCATCTGTGTAAATATTTAATTTTGTTTGTCCTAGCAAATTTGTGAATCTTTTGATTTTTTTTGTTTTGTCTTATTAAAATCGCTAGGGTTTTTAACACAATTATATACAGTAAAGGGGAAAGAGGGCACCCTTGTCTAGTCCCATTTTTGCTATTGAAGTTTTGTGATGTGTATCCTGAGCCTGTTACCTTAGCTGATGGAGAGCTGTAGAGAGCAGACACAGCTTGTGAAGTTGATCCTGTGAATCTGAACGGTTTTAAAGTGCCGAACATGAAACCCCATTCAACCCTGTCAAACGCTGTCTCTAATGACAGAAACATTAGAGGGGTTCCATTGTTCTCTGTTTCTTCTGATATGTTTATTATTTTTCGGAGATTGTTAATTGGGGACCTCCCTGGTATCAATCCAACTTTGTCATTATTGATTAATTGTGGTATTACTATTTTTAATCTGTCAGCAAGAATGGAAGATAGTATTTTAATATCTGTATTGATTAATGATATAGGTCTGTAATTGCCAATATGTTCTAGGTCTTTATCTGCTTTTGGGATGGGAACAATGTTTGCTCTCAATAGCTCTCCAGGACAGTCTCATGTTTCCATTATATAGTTAAAAATATTGGTGAGTTCCCCTTTTAGTTGATCTTTCATTAATTTGTAAAATTTGTTTGTGAAGCCAATCTCTTTTTCCTTACCAAATGTTTCTGGTAAACTATATAGATTCTGGTAAAATTTTTCAAATGCTCCACCTAATTTTTCTGGGGTCATTAGGTAGGCATCTTTATCTCTTATTTTATATATTACTCTTTTATGTTTATCTTTTTTAATTTATTGGACATAATTGTTTCTGGTTTATTACCTTTTAAGTACCATTTCGCTTGTAATGCTTCTAATTGTTTGGTTGCCTCGTTCATGAATTGGTTGTTAATCTGTTTTTCTGTTTCTGCAATATTACTTGCTGTTTGTATGGATGGTGTTGTTTTATTTTGCCTTTTGTATTCACTTAGTGTTATATATAATTTAACCCCTTAAGGACACAAGACATGTGTGACATGTCATGATTCCCTTTTATTCCAGAAGTTTGGTCCTTAAGGGGTTAAAGAGAGGCAGTAATCCTTTTTTATTTTCGATAGCTGCCATTTTTATCAAATGGCCTCTAACTACACTTTTATAAGCGCACCAGTCCATAATGTCCGGCGTGCCTTTTTTTTTATTTTCTAAAAAGAAGAGGTTTATTATTATTTTTTTAATTTTCCACATTTTTTTGGTTTAATATAAAATCTTTTTGGGGGGGGCGGAGCCAAGCTGTCGAGCTGAACGGCCGCACGAGCGACGAGCTCCGGGGTAAAACACCTGAAACCCGGCAATAATCGGCCACTAAGACCGCAAAACGGCAACCAAAACACCCCTAACGACCATGGGCAGGAAGTCCAAGAAACTGAAGCCCGAAAAACCCAAACTGGGCGCCAGCATAGGCGATTTGTTCCGCCAAGCTTACGGAACGCATGGTCCCAAGATGGCCGCCGCCATGGGGGATTTTTATGACTCCGAGGAGCTATCCCCAGACGAAGAGGGAGAGGGGCTAATTCAGCCGAGGTCAATCCCACAGAGGTCAACAGCCAATGACCCGGTGACAGCCTCCATGCTGGAGACCATGTTGGGGGCCTTGCAGAAAACTATACAGGCGGATGTGGCCTTACTCCGCACGGACATTACAGGCCTGGTAGGCCGCATAGGCGTGGTGGAGTCCAACACGGAACAACTGACCCAAACGGTGGCCCGACTTCAATTGGAAGTGCAGGCACTTACCAAACATAGGACGGCAACAGAACTCCGATTTGCCGCGTTAGAGGATTCAAGGCGCCGCAACCATCTGAAAATCCAGGGAATCCCGGAGAATGTACCCACATCTGAGCTCCCACACCTCCTTCGGAGGCTCATAGCTCACCTCCTCGAGCCCAAACAGGCAAGGAACATCACACTCGAGGGGTGCTTCAGAATCCCGAAACCCAACCGAGCACCAGAAAAGGCCTCTAGAGACCTGATTGTCCGTTTCCGCTCTGGGTCCGACAAAGCTCTGGTACAAGCTGCACTAAAGGGGATTACCCCACTTACCTTCGAAAACATGACCCTCTCGTTCTTCTCGGACCTCACCGGGGAGACGCTTCACTGGCGCAAAACGATGCAACCCCTCACGGCACTGCTCCGTAGCCACAATGTGGAATATACCTGGAGGTCCCCGCGTACGCTGCGAGTCAAGCACGGAGAAGTGATACACTCCATCGCAGACATCTCCGAGGCACCTGCACTCCTCACTAAACTCTCCATATCGGAGGACTTGCTGCAGTTACCTGGCACCCAAACTACCTTGCCGCCAACCCAACGCTGGAATCCAAAGACCATAGCGCCATTCCACCCAAAAGGGAAAGAACCCACAGCCTCGACCGCAACGGAGACCTGAGGACTGTTCCTGCTGTAGTGGATTCACTACATCACATATTTGTGAACTGTCAGTTACCCTGTTGTGATTTGCCACCCTACCCCCCCCCCCCACTAGAGCAATACCACCCTTTACTAGTTTTTCATGCCACGACCCCTACAGGGGTGCTTACCCCCCTTCCCCCCCCCACCTCCCCTGACATCGACAAACGAACCTAGCAAATCTAGAAGTCTGGAGGTGTAATCTTAGTACCTAGGTGTACCTGCTACTGAGACCACACTTTTGTGGCCATCTTATGGTACACCCACACCTAATGAGCAGGAGAAATGCTAGATTAGTAAATCGAATTTATTGAGTTGCTAACCCATTACAGTTAGTTTTTCCTAAGTAGTCCAGCGATTGTTCACCTGAAATAGAGAGACACCTATATACGTTCCTTTGACTCATAAACCAACAAAAATGTGCATAAGTCTCACAAGCCGAAGTTTTAATTTCCTTGTTTTTATTTTGTCTCTTTCTTTGCTATCTGTTGAAATGTAACTTGAGGCTCTGCGAGCCGTCTGACCCTTGTTGCACGCAAAAATAAAGAATTAAAAAAAAAAAAAAATATATATAAAATCTTTTATGTACCACTCTTATCAAAATTATCTTTGTATTCCAACATGATAGGACTATGGTCTGACCATGATATATCCTGTATCTCTATTTTTTGACAAGTTATAGCATGGTCACGTTTCCCAAGAAAGGATCTATTCTGGAGTATGAGTTGAATGTTCTAGAATAACATGTGTAATCTAAATCGGCAGGGTGGAATGTTCTCAATATATCTCTTAGATTATGATTGTTCAGTAAGTTTTGCAGTCTGTTCTTACTTGTTTTCCTGTTTTTTTCTATCATTCTGGTACTTTCTGTCTTTTAGCTGGTCAACTACGCAATTGAAATTAGTACCAACCCTTGTTTGTTCTGCTCTAATTTTTTTAAGCACTTTTGATATAAATTGTATTGTAGCTTTAACACAGTGGTCTATTTTGTATCAAACCTGTGTCTTATCTGCACTCATGACGCTTTAACCTCTGTACTACAACTCATCTTTGAATTCTATGTGTTGTCTTGCTCAGAAATGCTTTAGACTTGAGAAAGTGAGAATCTCTCGAAAGCTTGTCATTAAAAAATGATGTTAGTCCAAAAAAAGTATTACAAGTTACGAATTGTATCTGTTTATAAAGAGAGACATAGAATGTTTTATTTCACTTCTGTATAAGCATTAACATACTCCTATATCAATTACTATAGTTAAAGTTTTAATAGACTGTAAAATACAATATTCCTTTTCATATTAAAATACTAGACATTTATTCCATTACGGTAAGCTGATATTTGTTTTAACTACTGATATTTGGGAAATATATAATCAGGAAGCACCAAGCACACATATTTAACAGGGAGAAAAACATCTGTTATATATATTAGTCTTTATAAATAAAAAATTTGGGGCCAATAAAACTTTTCATGTGTGTTTATGTTCACATTCTAGTAATATTAATATCATTTCAATGATGATGATAAAATAGCCATATTTCACCCCAAAGTCAATAAGACAACAGAATTTTTTTCAGCTTAATCACCTCAGTTGAAAACATAAATGTTTTCTGGACAGATGAATTTTGGCCATATGGCGATTTGGCTTGTCCAAATTTCATTAACAAGGGAAGATTCGGGAAATCAAATTGTGTAAATCGGATTAGCCATATTAGTCCAGTAGACAAGATGCCGAAATACTAGAGTATTGCAGTATGCAATGATACCTTTTTTATTGTACTAATATAATATTTCAAAGACAAGCTTTCGAGAGTTGCTTTGGACCTGAGGAAGAGAGGGAACTCTCAAAAGCTTGTCTTTGAAATGCTATGTCATTGCGTACTGCAATACTCTAGTACATTGGCATTATAAATTGTGCCCTTTTTTCCCTTCTTTTGGTCACTTCTCAACTTGACCTAGGAGTAAAATCTAAATTTTGTTACGTAGTTATGTAGACTGAAAAAAAGACTTGCATCCATCAAGTTGAGCTTTTCTCATATCAGCTTTTACTGCTGATCCAAAAGAAGGCAAAACACATTTTACAGTTCCGAAATTTTATTCATCACCCAATGGGCCAAAATTTGACATAAAAGAATGAATCACCAAATCTACTATAAATTTTTGGCTATTATGGAAATAAATTATGATACATGTAAATGCTGTTTGCAAAGAGCAGGGTTGCTTACTGTTACTAAAAATACTTTATTGTATTATACATCCTGTGTATCTACCATTTTTTGTAATTGATTAACCATGTTTTCTTTTCTGTTGATTTTCCATAAGGCCTTGCCTCTATAGTGCATAAAAAGTATAATTATATAGACCAATTGTTACAAAAATGGTGTTGACTGCTCATATAATTTCTGCTGTTCATATACGTTGTCTAAATGTAGACATGATATATAAGCATATTATCTAATTTGATCTAAAACTATTGTGTCATTTAGAGTGTGAGTAAAGTTAGTCTACCAAACATCTGCCTTTACCATATATATCATGGCAAAACAAAAGTGGATCATACTGTGATCCAGGGCTATATCTAGGCAATTAAATTATAGGGGACTGATCAACTGGTGATAAAGAAAAGGGAAAGGGGAGACAAAACATTTTTAGATACATAAATGAGAAAAGGAAAGTAAAACAAGGATTAATTAGATTAAATACAAAAGAAGGAAGGTATGTAGAAGAGAATAAAGATAATTAATATTTTTGTGCAGTATTTATAGATAAAAAATGAAGTAGGGGGGGCGGGGCCTGACTGCAAAGCTGAGAGGACACGAGTCTTAGGAGCTCCTGCAACAAGCTACAAATAAAGCGGACTTTCACAACCTAAACGGCGACTAATTGAGCCACAAAGGCCAGCAAACGAGAGGTGACACTGAAAGGAGCACAATGATATCACCCAAGCGATAGTACGAACACTTTACTCCCAACAAGAATATGAGGCCTACTCGCATGGCGGGCGTGGGAGGGACGGCCGCTCTCTTACCGCCACAACTAGCAGCCTCTGAGTACATGGCCCCTTGTTCCCCCCCCCCCCTCTGGACCGGCGGGGGTCATCCCGGTCCACCAGCCCACAGAGAGCACTTACCCTCGGGACGCTCCAAGGCACAACTCCGAACGACAAGAGCCACGAGGCCCAGCCAATATGGCCGACGGCAGTGTAGCCCACCCAGGGCAACAGACCGCTAGTGACTGGGCAGCAGACTTTCAGGCTAAATTTGACGCCGCATGCAAGCGATTTTGGGAGCGACTGGAAGAGAGAAGCTGTCCTCCTGTCTCTGCACCAGCCAAATCGACAACCCAGCAACATGCGGGCAATGAGCGGGCAAACCCCGGGACTGCAATACTGCAGAGACCTCACCTACCACAAGGCAACCCGCACACACAGCTCCTACAAGCTACGACAAGCCGGCAGCACAGTGGAGACTGCCATCCGGCAATGCTGAGGTCGCCAAGGGGTAGAAACCGCCCAAAGCTGCTAAGCAAGGCCCATGCAGAGGCATTACGGACATGCCCGAAAATAACTCACGGATCTGCCACAACTCAAATGAGACACCCAAGACAGAAAAGAACATGGCACAGACGACGAGATGAGGGCCTAAAGAACTTTCTAACCTCCCGTGCTGCCGGTCCCGATTCAACAGGTCTGAAGGGCAGAGGTACACCACCACCAGCCCAGCTCCCGGATCGCACAACCCGATACACCGACCCGGGCCGGAGACACCGCAACAGACCAAGCCCAACCCGAATGAGGCCCTGTACCTGCAGCAGATCAGCAAGAGAGTGCAAAGGGACACTACCTCACACCCCGACCAAGAGTTGTGCCTACCAAGAGTCGGTTGAAACTCCAATCTGACAAACCTGAAGGTCCACACAGAGACTGGCTCCCACGACCATTGCAGACATCGTATAGTTTTCATTTATGATGTTTATGTTACTCCACTGTTTTTTCCCATACATTGTTTAATGCAAACTGTTGTCTTATACTGACAATACTAGCCGTTAGCGTAACCAGGTCAATCAATGCCAACTATTTATCACGGGACAGATGTTACTGTGCCCATAACTAGCCCCAGTGCATACTTCTGTGGTACTTAATGCATGTGACCCATGTTAACGTGTTTTATATGATAATTTTGAGAGTGAGACCCGTCTTCCATCACAGACCGGCTCCACAGGTCCACAGCATGTGTTACCCTCTAACACAGCTTACTCCACTGTAAAGCATGAGCAACTGTTATTTACTTTATTATATGTTTTAAAATTGCCTAAATTGCAAACGAAAGTCTTCCTGCCACAGGGGGCAGCCTAAACTTCACTAATTGAGCATGATTATTTCATACAATGAGCCAGTGGTCCCTGACCTCTAAAATCCCTGCACTGACATGCTACTCACCACGCTAACCAGTATTCAAAGCTAGTAGCAATGATATGACTGCTAACAACTTAATCCTGTTTAACCCCCTATACTACATTATCTGTAGACTCTTAATATTCTTTCTTTAAGTTATGTTCTCACGTTGACTCACACAGGAGATCACAGGGGGGGCCTTACGTGTAGTTTACGTCGTACCAATGCTAATAGTGATTAAACTTAAACATGTATGCAAGCAAGTTAAAGCTGTAACTAATGGCCAATGCTCATGTCTGTCGTATCTCACCCACAACAGGCGCAGCATTACTCCCAGAACACATAGCCTATATTAAGCCAGTTCGCTATATAGCATCAACCAGACAAGCCATGAAACAAACATTTACATTTTATTACGATACATCCGACGCTGCATCACTGCGCTAAACGTGCTTATACTATAACATTGTGCTACATAACTCAATGTTAAAGCTAATCGAATTCTTATACTGTTGCAATCTTCTTATGTTTTTCTTTTTAACCAAAAAATGTGCCTGACTAATGATAACCACAACCTGTAAAGCGAATGTTTATAATTATACTCTGATGTCGCTGTTGTGGTGCACCAGGGCTTACTGTTCCTTTTGTGCACACCAAAAATAAAGAATTAAAAAAAAAAAAATGAAGTAGGGGGACCTCAGTTAGGAAAAATAAAAAAAATAGTAATTTGTTACATGTGAGTTTACAGAGGAAGAGGTTCAATTTCAACATCTGACTGTTATTTTGGGGTCAAGAAGGAATTTTTTCCTCGTTTGTTGCAAAATTGGAAGTGCTTCAGACTGTTTTTTTTGCCTTCTTTTGGATCAACAGCAAAAACATATGTGGGGAAGGCTGAACTTGATGGACGCAAGTCTCTTTTGAGCTATGTAACTATGTAACTATGTAACTGTCAAAAGTAAAGACAAATAAGTAAATGGGGCCTAATGGAATACACCCAACGTTATTACAATAGCTTATTAGTGTAATAGTAAAACCATTAATGGATTTATTTAACTAATCATTGTTAACAGTAGTCCCAGAAGATTGGAAAATAGTGAATGTTGTACCCATTCACAAGAAAGGTAGTCAGGCAACTATAGGCCAGTAAGCCTTACCTCAGTAGTAATGGAAACCATGTTAAAGGATAGGATTGTTGAATATCTAAAATCACATGGATCAGAGACAACATGGGTTTACTTCAGGGAGGTCATGTCAAACTAATCTTATCGATTTATTTGTTTGGGTAACTAAAATAATAGATCAAAGTGGTGCAGTAGACATTGCTTACCTAGATTTCAGTAAGGCTTTTGACACTTTTGACATATAGAAGGATCATCAATAAACAACAATCTTTAAGTCTGGATTCCAATATTGTTGAATTGGTTAGGCAGTGGCTGAATGACAAGCAGCCGGTTGTGGTTAATAGAGTATATTCAAAGCAAGGTCTTGTTACCAGTGGGGTACCTCAGAGATATGTACTTTGACCTATTCTCTTTAATATTTTTGTTAGTGATATTGCAGAATGTCTTAATGGTAAGGTATGTCTTTTTGCTGATGATACAAAGATATGTAACAGGGTTGATGTTCCAGGAGGGATAAGCAAAATGGCAAATGATTTAGGTAAACTAGAAAAATGGTCAGAGCTGTGGCAACGATATTTAATGTGGATAAGTGCAAGATAATGCCAAGGGCAGAGTATAGAATAGTTAATACAGTCCTAACCTCAACATCCGAGGAAAGGGATTTAGGGGTAATTATTTCAGATGACTTAAAGGTAAGCAGACAATGTAATAGAGCAGCAGGAAATCCTAGTAGAATGGAGTTTAAGCATGTGTGTGATAGGCTAAAGGCTATCCTAGATATAAGATAAGGCCAGGGACTAATGAGAATATTTAGAAAATTGGGCAGACTAGATGGGCAGGGTGAAGGAATGCACCTTGATTCCAAGGCTCAAGCTTGTAGGTGCCATAAATGGTGTAACGAAGGCAACTTCGCCACTTACTTTTGGAGGGGCCGGCTTGCCAGCCTCTTGGCCTGTGCTGTGACTATGGCCCCTGGGGTGTATGGCCATTTAGAAACTCTATTTGTGCCTATTGGATTTTGGAGCACTGTTTCTGCCCCTTTAAATTGTACTGGAACAGTTCTGCACCTTTGAAGTGGCACTTCGGATGCAGCCGAAGTGCCAAAGTACACCCTGTTCCAAATTATTATGCAAATTCTATTTAAGTGTCACAAAGATTAAATATTTTGTATTTCAGTTTAACCCATAGATGGCATTGTGTCTCAGGGCTCTTTTGATCACTGAAAACAATCTCGGACACCTGTGATAATTAGATTGCCAGGTGAGCCCAATTTAAGGAAAAACTATTAAAGGAGGGTGATTCAGAGCTAAAACACCACAATTCATGCTAAAATACCATTACATTGCAGCAAACAGATATTTGAAGCTGCTGGTGCCTCTGGAGTCCCACAGACATCAATGTGAAGAGTCCTCCAGAGTCTTGCAACTGTGCATAAACCTTATATTCGGTCACCACTAACCAATGCTCACAAGCAGAAACGACTGCATTGGGCAGAAAAATACATGAAGACTAATTTTCAAACAGTCCTGTTCACTGATGAGTGCCATGCAACCCTGGATGGTCGAGATGGATGGAGTAGCGGATGGTTGGTGGACGGCCACCCTGTTCCAACAAGGCTGCGACGTCAGCAAGGCGGTGGTGGAGTCATGTTTTGGGCCGGAATCATGGGAAGAGAGCTGGTCGGCCCCTTTAGGGTCCTCGAAGGTGTAAAGATGACCTCTGCAAAGTATGTGGAGTTTCTGACTGACCACTTTCTTCCCTGGTACAGAAGGAAGAACTGTGCTTTCCATAATAAAATCATCTTCATGCATGACAATGCACCATCTCATGCTGCAAAGAATACCTCTGCATCAGTGGCTGCTATGGGGATAAAAGGAGAGAAAGTTATGGTGTGGCCTCCATCCTCCCCTGACCTCAATCCTATTGAGAACCTTTGGAGCATCCTCAAGCAAAAACTCTTTGAGGGTGGGAGGCAGTTTAAAAACAATACTGTTATCATTAGGAGGTTTGTTCAATAAAATTTGAATTGTACTCTTAATAGTTGATAACATGAGAATTATACTGACTGTTATTTACATCAATTATTTAGGTAAATGAGAAAAATATAATTTGCATAATAATTTGGAACAGGGTGTAGTTGAAGTGGCTACCATTCGATATACGAACACGTGGCAGTGGCCATTTTAATTCAGTCGAACGCGTCCAGCGGTGTTTGGTTGTCGAGTTCATGGAACTCAAATCAGACACGCGACGGCATGAACACTGCTGAACTTTACCTTCTGTAGAACTTCGACTCTTCGAAGGCAGTCGAATGGCATTCAACAATATGAACTACACTTTATATTTGGTTATTTGCATGAACGGCCCTCGTTCATGCATTCAAACGGAACTTACTACTGGAAATAGACCGTCTGCACAGCCTAAATCTGTGGAACTGTTTTGGGCATAAAAATGTGCGTGCGTGCGGTCGGTCAAATGTGACTTCTACAAAACTTTTGAACCCCTGCTCTGATCTGGGTGATATTTGGATATGATGTTCACCCAGATCAGGGCTATCTAGGGATGTATAATTTGTGGTGTTTTGGGGTGTTTTCTGTGTTTTGTGAAAAAGTGTGTCTTCTGCCTGTGGGTAAATGAGTTAGTCCATTGTGTTTGTTAATTGTATCACAGGCAGAGGGGAGGGTTTGTGTACAGTAACTGGGAGTGTTCAAATGTAAAAACTCTGTGTAGCGGAGCGCTAGTTCCACATAGACTTTCTCAGCTGGGATTCCAAGGATTGCTCAGGACCAAGTAGTTAACACAGGAAGAACAGCATCAGTAGTAAATAAAATAATCCACGAATATCCCATCACCTTTCCCAATACACACAGTATCAGGAGCAGAACTGATGTTTAATGCCACATACCCTGCTTTTATGCAACTCTCCCATGCAAGGGAGACACCCACAGAAAATTATACATTAGCCAATCACCTACTGGTTAAAGCCCACACATGCCATCCCCTCAGCCTGAGAGATAACCCAATTAACAAATTAGCAGTACAGTTTAAACACACATTTTCCAGATATACCCCAAAACCATGACATATACCCCTAAATGACACATGCCCTGATAGCCCTGATCTAGGTGAGCAACATACTCAAAAATCACCCAGATCGGATCAGGGGTTCGGGAATTTCATGGTGGTGTTCGTTTCACTGAGTACACACGAGGCAATAGCCGAAAGCAGTTCCATGTATTTTGGCGAGGTAAAAGACACGAAAATAGTCACCATAATGGGCTCTGCCTGTATTCGTATGAATTCCCTTGTTCGTGGGCATCTTTTTACCGAACGACGGGCCGTTCGTGTGTTTTCCCACGTGTTTTCCCACTGGACGTTCGTATGATTCTCAATCAGGCTGATGTGATGAACGATGGGGAGGTAAATTAGAGCCACGCTTCTCTCCGGGGTGGTTTGGCTTTTCAGTAGTTTGTTCATATGTCGAACGGAGATATTTAACCTTGTATCAATTGCGTTCCTACCGAACAACCAGCCGAATGCTTCAACAGTTCACTGCTTACAAGTAACAAACCATAGGGAATTCAACATACTGTTGCAACAATAAATGTTATGGACAGCCAAACGCAATGCGCTACACTCTGTTTTTATTGGATTGTGCATTTCATGTCCTGTGCCCCACAAGGTCCACGTGGGCGGTAACCTTGTGGGAAAATACTGTATAAAAGAAGCAGCTGTACCATTAAACCTAGAGATCTGCTTAACCCTCAATATGTAGCCTTGTCATGTGTTTGTAGGGAACTGCTGTATTCACACTGGGGATTGTTATACTTTGTATACGCCCCTGGGCTCTAATCACTTAGCTCTGCCCTGGAGGAGAGGTCTCCTCCAACGGTCCTGGATGTCACAGGTTGATCCATGTTGGAAGGAAGATGACGAGACTCCAGTTAAGCTACGGCGGTTGTGGAGCCTGCGGTGGTTGTGGTGTCCCGTGCGGTGCTTATGGTCCTCGGCACCAGTGTCCGTCAATGGAGGTGCCCAGTCCGGGTGCCAGGTGGTCCATTACAAATGGCTAGCCTATATTAAAATTGGCTAACTTGGACTCATGTAATGCTTTGTGCTTAAATGTACTTTCTTCTACATTAAGTTCTCTTTCTTACAAAAACTAGCCCCCACTGGAGTACTTCTGTAAACTGCTTTTCTTTTGACATTTAGAAATATGTCTCTTCTTACATTCCTTTACTTGAATGCAAGCATGTATCCTCTACTGTATAAAGCTGATCTCCCCCCAATTAAAGCTAGAAGCAATTCTTCTGGATTCACCATGTGTCGTGTGCCTTATTGCTTCTCCAAGCGCTTAAATTGATTTTGGTTTCCCTGAACATAATTAAATGATGATTTATCTTGGACAGCAGAATGGTTCTTATCTGCCGTCACATTCTATGTATCTATGTTAAGAAAGCTATGCGGTCTTTGTTTTAATATTAACTTCCCATATAGATTCTAATCACCAGGCTGGAAGCATGATCCCTGTCTGCGCAACCTGGGTTTTCTTCTTATTTTTTAAAATTGATGCATTGGGATTATTTTTTAGGATTTACATTAATGGAAGAGTATTCAAGGGATTTGGCTTTGTGACATTGTGTATATAATTGTAAGACCAAGTTATTTTAAAGGTGTCTTTAATTTTAAGAGGTTAAAGATCACCCTTCAATTCCCAACAATAATTAGATGTAAAGCTAAACAAAGGTAGATATGCTAGATGGTAGGTAGGGAAATGTCACATGTTATAGCTTGTGCTATAGTCACACAAATGAGGGAGCTGATACGAAAAGGTGATTAAGCATTCACTAATACTATTGTATCTGTATAAAAACCTCTTGAACCTTCTGAGAGATAGAGGCCTATACTGGCACATATTCACTGATTATGCAGAATGTGATTAGGTGTTATTCTAAGCTATACATTAGACCATCTATGACACTCTAAATGGATAACAGCAAACCACATGAAATTCAATGATGAAAAAACGGTTATTATAATAAAAACATGTTCACAAACTGTTCCAGCCAGCACTGCAAATTAAATGAAGGCAGTATCAGTCCTATAGCCACATCTCTATGACCTCAATTCACTAATAGGTAAAAACAAGTGAAGTGGTATTTGACATTTAGCTTAAACCAAACATAGAAATAATAAATAGATTAGCACTGACGCCCAATATCTGAAATGCTTTATTGCAAATATGCTGAACTCCAAGGAACTAAAAACAGTCAGCGCAGGTTACCACAATGCTTTGAAAGCTAAATAACTTTTTCTCGCCATTACAGGCCACACTATACTCTGCAGCCCACTTAATTACAGGAAAAAAAGTAAATATTAGTTGTCTTTCAGTAGGATCATCATCTACTTAACGCTGAATAGAAGACAATGTAAATTAATATCTATGTGCACATTTTAATATTTATAAATAGACAGATGACATAGATGGTACACACATAGTAAAATAAGAGTTTCAGGTGGATAATCTGAATAAATCTATCTACCTATGGGTTTATATTCTCTTTCTATGAATCTTCATCTGTGCCCTGTGTACGAGCAGTTACATTACTGTTACCTTTCAGGAAGTATACAAATACTGCTCCTGAGTAGTCAAGGTATCTTTCAAATCTTATTTAGCTTGTGGTTCTATGGGACCTGCTAACTCAGAATGCACTAATTCTCAAACCTCTGTGACTCCGGCTTTGGACTCTTTGTTTCTACTCTGAACACATTGTCCTTGAATGCAAGGTTAGACCTGTCAGTTTTACCTTAATGTTCAGACCTTCTACAAAACTCTGTAACTCAGCAATGTCATCATAACTACAGTGACCTAAAATGTTGTCCCAAGTTTGAATATCGTAATTTTTTTTTTTATTGTACTTTTGGATTTCGGTGTGGATTATGGATTATGCCATTTTCACAAATAAGTTCACTTGTGCCTAAAAAGTTTGAAGTTAACTGACTTGTTATCATTTACTGCTACCTCTACAGTGAAAACGTTTTGAGGATATGGAGGTATCTATAATGCCTTCTTTCGGGTTGGTAGCATGTGATTTTGCTTATTGACAAGTAGGTAAATCTCTGCATCACCTCTATTAAGTGCCACACCAGCTGCTTTTATCCCAACTGCAAGCTACATTAGATGTTTATCCGACTTTAAGGTGCTACTAAAACATTTAAACCTGTTGATGTTAGTAATTTTGTGGGATGTTGTCTCTGTGCTGAACATTAGCCCTTTTGGGATTAGTCCATCATGTCGGTCATCTCTGATTGTAAAGACATATGAGTGTCTGTTGCAATCATTATTTGACACTTGGATAACTTTAGCCACAGTAACTGGCTGCTATTTTGACTGCTTGAGCACAATCTGACCCTGAGCTCTCTTCGGCTGCAATTATAACAAACAATGTTAGAGTCATGCATTATTTTAAATCCAGGTGTCACATTAATCACTTTCAACACTCTAACATCATTTGAAATAGCACAGTATTTCTTAGTTTCTTCAAAGTTGTGTTTCAAACTCTACAAAAACGTACTATTCCATAACTATTCCAAGTTTTATCAAAAGTTCATGGCTGAGAGTTTTTAGTCAGAGGTATTAGACATAAGACTGAACCTTACTCAGTCCATCAAAATGGTACTGCTGAGAGAAACTGGAGAACACTTAAAATGGCAAGCTATCTGTAAAAGTAAATTGCCAAATTATGGACATATACAGTGATGACTGCCGCTTAGATCTGAAACAGATGCTTTAACAACCATCTGGTAGAAACTTCAGATTTTCTAAAATCTAATTTCAAAGACTTTACATAATAGTGCAAATAGTAAGGAGTTTTATTCATAATCAGGAGAGCAAAACTATATACAACATTTCAGCTTCAATCCTTAATCATGTATGATTGACGCCGAAACGTTGCATGTAATTTTGTTCTCCTGATTTTGAATAAAACTCCTTAGTATTTGCATTTCTCTGTGAAGCCTTTGGAATTTAATTTTGCATACTTCTAAGGGACTGTAGATTTCTTTCCATGGTGTTACAGGTGTTGTAGCAGACTCTAAAGGGTTTCCTGGGTACAACACTACCTTTCGAATTCGAAACTTCATATTATCTGTTAACGAGAAAAAGATCTAACCTTCTAAAATTAATATTTTTGGGTCAAAGTGTTTTGCATATAAGTGTGATGGAAAGAAATTACATTTATAATGTGATGAAGGGATCTTTGTTGGATATATCAAGAATAGCCCTTCTTATTTAGTGTATTATCTTGACACCCTAGAGGCTCTAATACAGACTTGTGAAATTTGTTACAAAGAAAGCTTTTGTATAACAAACTCAAACTGATCTATTGCATTATAAAGAGATTTATCACAGAGAGATCACTATTACTGCTGCACTGAAAAGTAATATTCCTGAAGTAGAGTGCTCAGAAGAGATCCAAACCTCAAGGATTGAGGAAAATAACCAAACCAAAGGGATGTTCATGATACACATTTTATTTATTTATAACATATTTTACCAGGATGGATACATTCTCTCATTTTCAAGTATGTCCTTACATCTTAATAAAATAGAAAAAATCCCAGTACTTGAAATACTGTGTCTCAGGTTTCAAAATCAAAATATTGAACATATACTTATTGTTAAAGCATGTTTGAAATGCCACAAACCTTTGAAGATGTCATAAACATCACAGTTCTGGCTTAATGCTATGACTGAGTGCTATGCTTAATGCTATGACTGAGTAAGTGAAAATATTAAGAGATAATGACACATTCACATTGACCACTTTAACAGAAGGTAAACTTTTACTAGGGGATTGATGTATGTATGTATGTAATAAAGAACAAAATTGATACATTAGACTTGTATAAGGCTAGATATGTTACTAAAGGTTGTTTATTATGAAGACATATTCTATCTAACTGCAAATATTACATCAGTACAAATCTTAATTCAAGTAGTACATCATTTACTTCTTCATCAAATGGATGTGAAAGCAGCTTGTTTGCACACTTCAATTAGTTGTGAAATATATGTAGAACAACCAGAAAGTACTTTTAAAGTTTAAAGCAGACAGGTTGAAATTGGAGAATGTACTACCTGAGCAAGTAAGTAAAAATAAGTTTCAACAGAATCCTGCTGATTACTGCATATTTACCAAATATAATGAAGATATAAAAGTGATACTGATAATATGGTACCAGTAGTAAAAGAGTAATAAAAAAAAAAGGATGCAAGAGGAATGCTTACAGCTAATTTCACGATGAAAAACCTTTTGAAGAATTAAATATTTTTTAGGCATCAACATTGAACAAAGTCATAGTCTAGTAAAGACTGAAAGAATGATTGAAAGAAATACATATCAAATATCCTGAAGATATCAACAGTACCGCATATACTCTCTGTAATTGCTTTGAACGCTGTAATTGCTTTGAACGCTGACTGTAAAGTAGCTATTTGGTTTATATTTGATGAAGGCAATATCTGACACAGAAGTATTTGTGAATCTTGCTGTTGACACCTTGGAGTTAGTGCAGACACAAGGAAGGAGTCATTGCTAAATAAGCTTCCTTGACAGGCTTTGGACTGAAAGTGCCAAGGACGGGTGGGTCCAGTGCGCTCTCAGCCTATTATTGTCATCCAGGATGTATGGATTCACATTTGATAATACAGAAATGTAGTTTTCATATTGCCATCATAGTTGATGAGGGGGCTGGTGTGGGTAGGATAGCCTCAGTTTTTGTTAAACCACTACTGTCTCGAATCACATAATTCAAAGTGACAAAGGCAGAACTTAATAACTAAACATTTATTATTAACAAAAATAGTCACCATGCATACATATAAAAATACATTACAAACACATTTTACATACACCAACAAAAGAATAAAAAAAGAGAGAAAATTAACAAAAAAAAACCTAATACAAGCACTTCAAATTGAATTTGACTTTCAAACTGGACTGTACCAAGGGAGTACAGGAATTCCAGTTTTATGCTGGCAGTCCATGTCACAAAATCTAAATATATATAAAGCTTCTAAACTCTATGTAACCAGGTCAGATCATATTGGTGAGTAGAGACAATTAGTTTGAGACAAAGCATGAGATCTATTTCATAGATAATGTCCCAAAACCAAAATAACACCTACATTGCCTTAAAACCTTTAAGTGAATGACCCTTCATTGAATTTACAATATGCATTGTAAGTGTTGTCTTGTCTGTTGACTCTGACAACCGATCTGATAAGGCTCCAATAGTAATAAATATTACTGGGTTTCAGGGATCAGTTGTAAAATTCCGTTTTACTGTTTTCTAAAACAAACAAAAAAAACAAAAAAATAAATAAAGCATGCCTTAATTGCAATATAGTTTTAGGTATTTTCCTAATATAATCAAGATTTAACACATTGCTTCTGAAACAGAGTTATCCTCGTGGATATCAGTTAAGGTAGACAAATTAACCCTTACTATACTGTAATCAATCACACCACCTCTATTGGATAATCATTCCATGCAACTGTTACACACATCACTTTAGGTAACCATATTTTGGCAATTAAGTCATGATAACTACACAGACAGAATGTTCAGTTTTCTTCTTTTGTTTTGAGTGAGATTATATTCAGCAATACTCATTATAATATAGATTTGTTAAATTTAAGAAAACATGTATACAATTTAAAAGATAATTTATATTTTACCTGTAAACTATCAATTTAAAGTTCATGTATTTTCTTACCTGTAACTGATATTCTAAAAATGTTTCTTCACAACACCACAAACCATTTTGGAAAAAAAAAAAACATTAAGTCTTTCATTTTTCAAATAGTTTTTCTGTAATTGGGTTGTTTTATTTTTAGCATGTATTTTCTTACGTTCTTGTCAGTCTGCCGAAAACAAACTGATTAAAGGTAGTTTATTTTCACTTAGAGCAAGTATAATATTTAAGCAAGGAAGTCTGTGTTTGTTCAAGAAATGAGGCTAATGTTATCCTGACAGATTTGAGCTTAGAAAACAGGACAGACATGTTGTAGTGTGAATGACTAAATCTGTCACTTGGCTGTTTTCTTCTTTTTCTCTAAACACAATCAATGTGTTTCTGTCTACAGCACATGCATTTTGACTTCTGTTCTTAGAGTATAAGAATACAGTAATTACCCCTAGGAAAAGATGTCAGCTATTTTTTTTCAATATCAACAGTTTGTTTTTTAAAATGTGTTGTTATTCAAACAAAAGTAGATATTTTAAGTGGAATAGGGGTATGAATCATACTTTGTTTTCGAGTGCTGTGGTTCCAGCAGCAAAATACACTTAATCAATTTTATCTCTAAAACAATATGTATCTAAGATGTAATGTGGTAAAAGTCATGCAGAATTGTACACAAGCGCATGTTCTAAAATGATACAGGAATTTACAAAATGGTTACAATTTAAATTATATCAATACTGTGCTTCACAAAATCTGTTTTCCCATTTTTCATTACATACTTGTAGGACTTGATACATTTTGAAGGTACACAATACTTTCTCTATTTAATGTAGAAATATCTGTATCTTAAAGCAAATGCTTTCAGCCATTGATAAGAGGGGAATTATTGCAATTCTCTGGTTCAATACAGTCAAGTCTTAAAACTCAAAAAGCAACTGTGTTTTGCCAGGAGAGATTATTGTCAGACAAAGTTACCAATTGCAACTGTCTTAAAGAGAGCCTATAGTCCCAAAAATGACAATTGTTTTTTCAGGACTATTCGTTTTCTTCTAGCAGTGAGATCACTGTCCACCCCCATATCTCTGTAAAATGAAAGTTAAATTACATTTAGTGACCTAATTTCCAGCATCGAGACTTGTCCTCTGCCTCTGAAGATGTCAGCATAGCTGCTGATGTATTCTGCGATCTCATCCAATACAACACTTCTCAAAGAGAAGCATTGGATTAGAGATATGCATGCACAGCCAAACATCCCGCTCCGCCAACCAAATGCTGCTATCAGTTTGAAGGAGTTCTGAAAGAGGTAGCACCTCCTGTTGCTGTGAGAGAGAGGAGTACTTAACCCTTCGATGTGAACACTTCCATTTTTCTTCAAACAATGTGGTTCATGAGGGTATCTGTCCATCATCCATTTCAGAGCTTGAAGGCAAGATGTTGATGGTATAGCCTGCAAATGGACAAATGACTTGATGGTGGAAACACCCCATCTATGCATAGGTGCATAGCTATAGGGGCTTGAGGTATCAGATTCAATATTCAATATGCCCAATATTCCATATTCTTTACATTATCTAATCTATGACTGGTTCCATTATGAACCATGATGAGAGCCCTTGGTTATTATTATTATTTTATTATTTATATAGCATCATCAAATTCTGTAGTGCTGTACAATGGGTGGACTAACAGACACGTAATTGTAACCAGACAAATGGACGCATAGGAACAGAGAGCTTGATGGCCCTGTTACATGCTAGAGGAAGTGGGATATAGTAACACAAAGGGTATACGTAGGGGTAATGAAATAGGTTGCTAGAAAAGTATTCACTGAAAACGTAGTAGGTTATTTTTGACAGTTGCAGGAGAGGAGTCATGGGGGGGCAGATGGGGATGAAAACCCACTAACAATTTAAATGATATGCTTTCCTGAAGAAGTGTGTTTTCAAAGATTTTTTGAAGGAGTGGAGACTAGGTAAAAGTCTAATGGAGAAGGGGAGGTAGTTCCACAGAAAAGGTGGAGCCCTGGAAAAGTTTTGGAGGCGAGCATCAGAAGTGATAGTACAGACAGAGAACAGACGTAGGTCTTTGGCAGAGTGCAGGGGCCCTCGACGGGACATACTTGTGTATTAGGGAGGATAGGTAAGACTTATAAGCAAGCACCAGAATCTTAAATTGAGCCCTATATCTAACTGGAAGCCAATGTAGCAACTGATAGAGAGGGGAGGCGTGGGAGGTGTGGGCGGACAGGAAAATGAGCCCCGCTGCCGCAATTATTCTAGATTGCAACGTTGCAATCTGGGAACACGTAAGATCACTGAGAAGGGGATTTCAGTAGTCAAGGCGAGAAATAACAGCCTTACCTAAGATTACAGTATATTAAGGGTTAATTTGGCTGCCTTAACTAAGACCTTTTGGGTGAACTCAAAGCATTCATACAGAAGTAATGGGTTAGATCTTGATGATGTCTGGAAAATATCTAAAACTGTATTGCAATTAAGGCATGCTTTATTTTATTTTTTATTTTTTAAACTAAATACATAAAATTTAATTTTCCAACTGATCTCTGAAGCCCAGTTATATTTATTACTACCAGAGTATTATCAGTTAGGCTGTCAAAGTCAACAGACAACACAACACTTACAATGTGCTGTATATTGTAAATTCAATGAAGGGCCATTCACTTACAGTTTTTTTAAGGCAGTGTAGGTGTTATTTTTGTTTTGGGGCATTATCTATGAAATAGATTCCATGCTTGGTCTCACCTAATTGGATCTACTCACATATGATCTGTACTGGTTACACAGAGTTTAGAAGCATTGTATATATTCACATTTTGTGAATACATGAATTGCCATCATAAAACTGGATTTCTTGTATCCCCTCCCAACTAAGGAGAAAGTGGACATAACCTTAGATGAAACCTAAATAATGTAATCCAGTTTGAGAGTCAAATTGAATTTGAAGTGGTTTCCCTTTTCCTTACCAAAAGCCCTCTTGGGACAGAAAGACTGGTACTTTGCGAATATTAGGGTTTCTGTTAATTTTCAAAAAAAATACATGTTTGTTGGTGTATGTAAAACGTGTTTATAATCTTTTTTATATGTATGCATGGTGACTATTTTTGATAATATTAAATGTTTAGTTATTAAGTTCTGCTATTGTCACTTTGTAACAAATCACATTACTGAAGAGATTTATAGAATAGTACTGTGATTTAAAGGGGAAAATAAGGTGTTGATGATGTTAATAGAAATCTTTTACATTATTTTTGGCAAACTGATTTTTTTAACCACTCATCACTGAAGCAAGTTACTTGCCTGCCTGTGAGTGCTGTGATTTGAGACAGTAGTGGTTTAACAAGCACTGAGACTACCCCGCCTACAGCCAGCTGCTTCATCAACAATGCTGACAACGTGGAAACTACACCTCTGCATTATCAAGCGTGAATCCATACAATCTGAATGACAATGGTAGGCTGAGAGAGCACTGGGCTCACCCACTCCCAGCATGCTCACTATCATTATTGCAATCCAGATTGGAAAACTTGATGTCGACGACCAGTTTCCACAATTATAATATGGCCTTGGAGAGGAGGGGCTATAAGTCGGGAAATACCACTCCACAATGATTAAATGTAATGCTATCAAGGTCTTAATCCACAGATGTGGCTTAAGACTGTAGAGAGTACTTTTTCTTTTTTTTTTTTTTTTTTTTTTTTTTTACAATCTTTATTTTTCAAGTAAATACGAGACAAATGAGACAAAAAAAAAAAGACAAATTGCACCAATAAGATAGCATGCAATGTGCCAACTCAAAAGCATTATCACAGATATCAGTAAATAACCAATGAAAAAAAGAGCATCATAGTAGGCACAATTTACTGCTACTAGGTTAGTAAGACTGAACATGTGAGGCAATTGAGAATTGTCAATTACAGCTCAATCCTAGTTGCTCAGACAAACCAACATAAGTATGTAGTGTGCAGAAAATGCAGAGATGCAGAGATTTAAGAGAATAATATGCCGAAAGAGGCTATAGAGAAATTGACTGTACTAACTTTGGAAGGCACATGACTATCAAGGGCGTCCTCCTTTGACCCTTCATATTATTTCTGGATAGAAACACACCAATATCTCCAGACTCTCTTTAGCTCCCATCTTCTTTCCTCATTTCCCCATAACAGTAACTGCACTCACTAGGCAAGTATCAATTCAAAATAAAATTATTGTTTTGGCCCTTTAAAAGAAACTCTGTGCAGGAGCTCTAAGTAAAACCACGCAACCCAGTCAGCTGCAAATACTGCTGCCCCTCCTCCCCCCCCCCCCCCCCCGTTATTTTTTTTTACTTGCCTTAACTCCCTCGCAGCACTGGAATCACAGTGGCCACCGCTCGTCCCTTGGCTGAAAATATTATTAAAGATTATCCAATCCATTGTTTTCTTCCAAAGGGAAACATTGGGGGCTACTGTGCTCGTACAGAACTTGCTGTACTGCACCAATCAGCATCTACTCGTAGAATTTAAGTATGCCAATGCATCTTTATAGGGAGCATTTGCTATCTTCATTCTGAATGTGAAGAAGCTGAACCTTGGTTCTGCAAAGATAGCAGGATCACATTAGGATTAATCAGGAAATGTCTGAGTGACAGCCACTAGAGTTGTTCTTGTAGCTGAACGCAAATGGTGTGTTTAGAACTGAAAGTCTCTCTCTGCCCAAGAACTATTAAATTAAGCTGCGATGTTCTGGTGCTTAGAGTTTTTTTTTTTTTGTTTTTTTTTATGAACAAGTGATAAATACTCCGGCTTGCCTAATTTACTGATTATTTACATATGAAAAACCTTAGCCCTATCTTTAATACTAAAATATCTATCTATCATATAAAAACCTTGAAGCCAGCGGTAAATTTGAATGAAAAAAGTACAAAATAAAAAAAGAAGAAAATAAAAAATGTATAATGAAACAATGGCTGTCTACGTGTTTGTGTACGTGGGAGTGATGCAGAAATATATGTGTTTGAAAATGATTGTGCAACAAAATATAATATGACTAATAACAAGGAAATAAACTCAGATTAATAAAGTAGCTCCCTACTGACGGTGTAGCAGATCCCAATTCAATCCCCAGAGTTTATTTTGTTTATGACAGCTACAAAACAAAATATTTACAAAAAAACAAAAAAACACGACGTCAGTAAAAAGGGGCCTTCATTAACACTGATGCCAACTAAGCTTGGCACTTTGATTTATTATTGTTAACTATTTCATATAATAGTAATGTTGAGGTGGCAACCAAGTTATATTATATAAACAATACACAATATCCAGCGCACTCTCCTATCTACTAAACAGCAACTTCAATGTTTTTTTAAAAACACCTAATCTAGGCAAAAAAATAATGGGGATTTAGTTACATTATATGATCATACATTGCATAAGCCTGCCACAACGTCAATGTACCCCATCTTTGGCAGGTCCTACTCTCACAGTCTAATGTCTGCTCTTATGAGATTAACCCACTTACTTGAGAAAAAATTCCATCTGAGGCTCTCTGCAGTACAAGGCTAAATAGGGACCTGAGATGAGGCACCTGTAACAGGGAGGGGTGCAAAACCAAGGAGTTGGCTAGACTCCCAAATATATATATATATATATGAAACATGGGGGATGTGGCAGGCTTATGAAATGTATGATAATATAATGTAACTAAATCCCCAATTTTTTTTTTGCCTAGATTAGGTGTTTTTAAAAAAACGTTTAAAAACTAATAACATCTGTCAACATTGAAGTTGCTGTTTAGTAGATAGGACAGTGCGCTGGATCTTGTGTATTGTTTATTGTATAATATGGCCCCCAGCAGCACCCCATTTAAGCATGTTCAGGTGAGTGCAACCATCCCCCATGTTTCATATATATATATATATATATATATATATATATTTGTAGTCGGGGACATAAGCCGTAAGTGTACTGATTATACCAGAATATGAAAGTCGGTTGAGGTGTGCCGTAACCGACGTATGAGGTAGGCCTGAAATAAAAGAGGGCCCACCCAGGAATGGTTTATAGAGGGTTGTGGTGGGAGGGATGAACCCGGCTATTCCAGTGCTGAACCAGAGGGGGCCTGAGCTTTTATAGCCGGGTAACCCCTCCCACAACTACAGGCTATGCCTTACTATTTGTAGTCGGGGACATAAGCCGTAAGTGTACTGATTATACCAGAATATGAAAGTCGGTTGAGGTGTGCCGTAACCGACGTATGAGGTAGGCCTGAAATAAAAGAGGGCAAAAAGGTTGGAGTAAACAATTCATTTTATTTATACACAGATTACATAGCAAGACATTTGAATGCTGATCTTAGTTCTATTTCTGGTTGTGGAATGTAAGTGGTGTAAACCGCTGATTTCCACCGGCCTAACCTTTTAATTATGTGAGAGGGTACGATATGACTAGAGGCTGCCGAAGCGGCTCTGATACTGAAAGAGTGACCAGAAAACCCTGTAGGGTTGAGACGGATGAACAGAGTTCTAACGTACTGAATGAACTTGGCAGTTGTTAAGAGTAAACCTTGTAATGCGAGTAGTGGGGTGTTTTGATTGAGACCTGTGAGAGTAGCCAAAAAGGTGTCAAATACTGCGACGGGGCACCACTGATTGCCTGTGGGATAATAGCAGATCTTGGTAGGAGGGCCTGTTTGATTAGTTTTTTGTGTGACCTAAGGTGAGTACATAGTGATCTGTGTGTCTCTGAAGATTTGTGATGTTGAGGATCTGCTGCTGTCCAAAAATACTATTGGTGGTGAACTCATTTGGACGTAAAAACCCATAGAAAGCTAGGTAGGTCGCTGTCTTGATAACTAGGTTGGTATGGGTTTCAAAAGGATTGGAATCCAAAATATTGGAGAGTGCGCGAAACTTGGGGCCGTCTATCGGAAGTCTAGTAGAGGTAGTGGGTAAGTCTGATCTTAGTATACCTTTTAATATGTTTTTCACGGGATAGGAAGACATAAAAGGTTTAGAACTAGGGTAGGCACTGATTATGTGATGTTGTATACCCGAGAGGTATGGTTTAATAGTGTTCAATGATAATTTTAGGTTAAGGTGGCAGAAGGAAATAAATGCAATAATGGAATCTAAAGAGTGTGTGTCCGTTATCTGATGGTCTGTCGTGAATTTGGTGTATATGGTAAATGCTCGATTATATGCACGGGATGTGTTTGTGGATAGGGCTGCTCCGGCTAGGTATCTGCTGTGAGATAGCAGTCTTTCTAGTCCAGGATGAGGTCTTGGAATGGAGGGGTGCTGACCGGTCTGGAGTTGGCTGTGGGGTGTGTCCTGAAGAAAACCTGTAAGTCAAATCGAGCGTCAGCGGCTGTGTTGTGCGGCTGCCACAATCGGATAGATCTCGAATAGGGCTGATGTAGTGGGAAATGAGGGTAAACCTAAGGTTTCTGCTGGCCATGAAACATTAAACCAGTCATTGTGATAGACTGCTGCGAACCCTGTGTGAGCTGCTGCATCGGTCCAGATGATGGGTGAGGAACCTGATAAAGGAGTGATGAACATGGCTATCCCGTTCCAATGAGTTAGGAACCGTAGCCACATCAGTAGATCTGTCCTAGCGTGAGTATCTAGTGATATCGTGCTGGAGTCCGTATTAAGTAACGGGAGAAGGCACAACAATCTCGAGATGAACGCCCGACCTTGAGGAATAAGTTTCATGGCGAAGTTCAACGTGCCCAGTAAGGATTGTAGGTCTGACCTGGTACACGTGTCCTTCACCAGAAAATGTTTTACCACCTCAATGATATGTTTCACCTTCTCCCGTGGAAGACTAGCCTGTAATGTAACGGTGTTTAGTTGAATACCCAAGAACGTCAGTTTTGTAGTTGGGCCTATTGTCTTTGCTTGAGATAGTGGTACCCCTAATGTTGTAAATAGGGCCAAGGTCTTCTGGAGACTAACTGGTGAGGAACGAGGTGATTCTATCGTAAGGAAGTCGTCCAGATAGTGTAGAACTGCGGGACAGTGAGCGATATTGAGGAGTAGCCAGCATAGAGTGTCGGCAAATATGTCGAACAATTTCGGGCTACTTTTTGCTCCAAAGGTAAGGCGGGTGGCAAAGTAGTATTTGTTTTCCCATTTGATGCCGTGCACGTGCCACAGGGACGGGTGGATGGGTAGGAGCTGAAATGCGTTGGAAATATCGTTTTTTCCCCAACCCCGTTAGTTAGTTCGGTCATGAGTAGTGACAATGTGGAGATTGGGTCAAGGATAGCTGACTGTAAGTTGGGACATTCTAGAATACCTGTGGGAAGTGTGACTAGACCCGTGTGGAAACCTTCAGTGAAGCCTTGAATAAGAAAGTCGACTAAGTGAGGGGAAGGGTGTGCCTGGAGGTAGAATGCCAGGTTGTCAATGCTAACTTTGGTTAGTCATTGTTTGGGGTACAGACGATTGGGGCACATAGTTTTTGCATGTGCCCTGAAGCAAATTGAGCAGACGCGCAGCAGTCTGCAAGAGCTAAATCCACAACTTCCTGAATTGAAGTTGTTGCAGATCTGCGCTTTCCCAAGGTAAATAATGGGTCTGCCCAACTTGTCCTTCAATCCTCTGTGTACTGCAGTGGCGGAACCGAAGGTAGCACAACTAGTGGTAGGAAGGTTAGGATCGACTGGGCACAAGTTGGTGGAGTGTGAGATAGAGGCGCACAGGGCACAGGATGGAGGTTTTTGGCCAGCAAAATGGCGGCAGAAAAGTTCTGTATCCAGGTTACTCCAGTTGGTATGAGTGTTGAATTGGGTTATGGATGCTGCCGCCTTGGCCGAAAAAGATTTGTGATAGTCGTAGAAGGAAAAACCCCCATACTTGTGTCCTAGGTCCACCAACTTGTGCATGTACAGGTCCAATTCCTCCCTACGGTGAGGGGAGGTGGAACAGATTACGTCACGGTAGAGGCCGAAGGCTAGGACGAATTCAGGTATGGTGAGTTTCCGGTTGAGCCTGGGATCTCTGGCTTTTAGCATGACCGAAAAGATCACCGTAACAATAAGCCTTGTTCTCCACGACATCTTGTGATGCAATCAGCAGAGATACAAGGTTTATGTCCTTGCCTTCCGGAATGTCTTTGCGTATAGTCGGGGGTACGAAATGTGCAGGCGTGATGATGTGGGTGGATGTGCTTGGTATTGGGTTTACGGTAGTGTCATTACCGTGAGGGAGGAGAGCCGAAGTGAGGATTGGTATGGGCGGAGTGACTGTTGCAGTCTGAGGGGTTTCCAGTTTATCCAGCCTAGTGCTGATCGTGGTAATTGAGGCCACGAGAGAAGACATCAGACCCTTGATCTCGTTATAGTTTTCCGAATGCAGAACTACTCCTGGTTGGGGAGTACACGTATTAGATATGTAAAGTTTGTATAGTTCTGCTTTGCGGGCTGTGGCAGGAAACGGGACCCCCATGCAACGTAATTCGGCCACGAGCTTGGGGATGGTCCATGACCGGAGAGCGTACGGGCTGGCTGGGTTCTCGGTGGGTGTGCTTGGGCCAGCCGGAGTGGCGGGTCTGGTAGGGGTTTCAGGTATGGCCAGCTCTTCTTCTTGGTAATGGGATTGAGACATACTAAAAATGAAAACAGGGTAAGAGACGGAGTTTGCCTGAGTCAACTGGTGCTAGCTATGCCAATCCGGCGAAACATTATCTATTCTATGAGGAAGGTGAGGCCCTACTAATGCCAAGTGGCGAGAGAGGCTCTATCTATGTAGAGGGCCGGTTGGACGGGGACCACATTAATGATGTGGCGGGAACGTTGGCCTCTCGGTGACTGTAACAAGAAAAAGTAAGTTGGCTGTGAGTGGTGAGGCCCTAACTGGCAACCAAGGGTGGTTCTTGTGAGGCTCTATCTATGCGTTGGACCGAGGGGCGTATACCTCTGATGAGGATGGGTGTTGGCCTCCCAGGAATAGTTCAATTTACAATATTTTTGCTAGGGATTGTACCCTAGTTGTCACCAGTTGACTGCCCTATGTATATATATGGATATTTATTGGATCGGGGGGGGGGGGGGGGGTGGGGAGTAATAGTCGAGCGACCGTACCTATTAGTTTATTGTAAGAGTTTTCCACGTAGAACATTTTTTGGAGGATATTTAATTTTCCTGTGAAAATAGGGCCGGCTAAAAGTGGGTCGGCATGGAAAAATTTTTTTTTTTTTTTTTTATATTTTATTTTATTTTACCTGGTAATGCTTTAAATACTGGAGTTGTCTTTAGAAGATAGCTTGAACGCCAGTTGGGTTGTTATCTGAGGATGAGGATAAGGCTAGGAATGGGAGTCCGATGAAAGCTCCCAGTTGCCGGGGAGGTGTTGAAAAGGATTGGAATGGGCCGGGAGTGAATCCTGAGGAGATGGACGTAAGGAGTTTAAGTCATGAATCTTATGTGAAGAACATGACAATGTACGGGACAACCCCTGGTATTAGATAAGTTATTTCTTACCGTGTGCCCAAAGACGCGTTTTTAAGGCAGGTGTAAGGCTGAGACGGGTCAGGTGTAGCTGTGACCGGGGTATGGTTTTGGAAACTACCTGTGTAGATGACAGGTAACGTAAATAGGTGTTGGTGACGTGGGACAACCTCAAATAAGCCTTTATCATAAACATATAATGAGTAATAAACATGATATGGTAACATTCTAGATGGGTGCCAAAGCAGAAAGAAAAGCAAGGGGAATGGGGTTAGACATATTTTTATAATGCATTTAACATTGTGTCATATGATGTGTTGCCACCAGGGGTTGTTATGAGCCGTCGTTGTGTATAGGGGAAGTAAACCGAGTATTATCTATTCCTCCACCAGGGGGCTTCGTGAGCCGACCTGTGATTGACCGTATGCTGATTTGTTACTATTGCCGGGTGGCCGGTTAACGGCCAGCGTTGGAGGTTAAGTGCCCGGGTGGAAGATAAGGTGAATGCGGTACCGAGCGGTAAGGTAAGTATACAATCGAAGTTATTAGTGAACAGGTGTGTGCAGTATAAATGGCAGCCAGGCGTCTGGCTGAGAGTGGTGTGGACGAGACTCACGGTTCTGGAACCTGGAGTAGGTAAGTATATGTCCGGGTACTGCAACCGCCGAGGGTATGGCTGAGGGGAATGGGAGTTCGCCGGGGACCACGGGAGTAAGCCGGACTGGAGCGTTTGAAGCCGGGCACGGAAGACGCCGGGACAAAATCGATCAGGGTTTCCACTCAGACCGGCGCGGATCACGTGGGAGCGAGCTTGAACCGGAAGTGCAAAGGTTCTGAATGAACCCGGCTATTCCAGTGCTGAACCAGAGGGGGCCTGAGCTTTTATAGCCGGGTAACCCCTCCCACAACTACAGGCTATGCCTTACTATATATATATATATATATATAGAACGTCTGTGTCTTGGCACTCACCCTTTCCACAATAAACAATAAGTAGATATGAATGCCTAGGTGCTATCCCACGTTATGTTATATGAATGAATGAAAAGAGATGCACTCACAGGTCTTGATAGATAAAAAAATCGGTATTTTTATTCTCCCAACAGGATACACATTGTCCGATCAGTTCAAGATCGGACAATGTGTATCCTGTTGGGAGAATAAAAATACCGATTTTTTTATCTATCAAGACCTGTGAGTGCATCTCTTTTCATTCATTCATTTATATATATATATATATATATATATATATATTTGGGAGTCTAGCCAACTCCTTGGTTTTGCACCCCTCCCTGTTACAGGTGCCTCAACTCAGGTCCCTATTTAGCCTTGTACTGCAGACAGCCTCAGATGGAATTTTTTCCCAAGTAAGTGGGTTAATCTCATAAGAGCAGACATTAGACTGTGAGAGTAGGACCTGCCAAAGATGGGGTACATTGACATTATGGCAGGCGTATGCAATGTATGATCCTATAATGTAACTAAATCCCCATTTTTATTTTTGCCTAGATTAGGTGTTTTTTAAAAAAAAACGTTTAAAAACCTAATAAAATCTGTCAACATTGAAGTTGCTGTTTTGTAGATAGGAGAGTGCGCTGGATCTTGTGTATTGTTTATTGTATAACATGGCCCCCAGCAGCACCCCATTTAAGCATGTTCAGGTGAGTGCAACCATCCCCCATGTTTCAAGTTATATTATATGTCCAGCTCAGTTAGTAGAAGAAGTTCATTGTCAGTTCACTATAAGTCATTGTTTAATAAATAGATTCTAACAACTTTTTAGAACAGTGGATGTTTCATAAATTCCCCACAAATATTTGCAAACATATCTAAGTAATGCTGGAGTGCTTAGGGTTAGCAGAGAATTCTGACTGACAATCCATAGGATTACATGGCCTGTTTGAGACAATGTTGATAAACACCATACTATGAAAATGTTTGTATAAAAATATACAAATATTTAATGCATCGACTTAATGTTTCCCTAATGTGTTGGTTTCTCCAATAAAACAATCAGAGCAATTTAATAATCTAAATCAGAGTGAATTTATATTTCTATAACAAACAAAATTGTCAGTAATTTTTTTAACTATGGTATAAACATTTAAACATAAAAAAAAACCTACTTATAAAACAATAATGTAAAATTTTAAATATATGCACTGGTAGATGATGGTTTTTTAAAATATGTGAATCTGGCAAAATAAGCTAGAGACTTTAAAGCTTTCTGTTGACAATAAAAATAAACTAATAGTAATGGAATTTATTCAAAAATGATTAAGGCCTGCTGACCAAAATGTATGCTGTTTGTCCTTTGTGATCTAAATGAATTCATTTATGCTGATTACCCAGTGAAGCTTATATACTCTATTTGTGCAGACTAATAAAAGTAAACCAATTACCTTTTAAGAGTACAACTTGCTCTTAATAGGGCAATGTGAGCACCATAACCACAACAGTCCAGCTCATTGTAATGTCAGCAGACTACTGCATTTCTTCAGTTATGTGTCAAACCATTTTCAAGCAGTTTGCAAGGTCCCTGTGTCCAGACTCATTGCTTTCCGTATTGCTAACCTGGCAGTTCATGTAGGTGATTATCAGTTATTATATCACAATATGATCATAGGGCTCTACCCTGAAGAAGTTGTTATGGTGTCAAAACACATCAATGGTTATATATTACTTAGACATTGGAAGGGATTCTGAATCCCATGATCAGAGGGCTAGCAGGTTTGGATATAGAACATCAGCTTCCAATTTTAACACTAAAAATGAATCTAAGCAATTAGTTCTCACTCTGTACAACTTGAATTAACAGTATCAGCTACAGTATATTACAATGTATTACAACTTTTTGTGCTTCCAAATCAGCTGTTTATTAGCAAGTATTGATATCAAAATAAGACTGCTTACTAACTCTTGGTCATAAATCCCCTAGTTCCCATTTTACATTTTCATTGGTTCCATACTCTTTTTCGATACACTGTACATTTTATATATCATTTTGTAAATAGATTTATTAAAGAGCAATAATTACAACAGAATAAAGTAATAAAGGGAGTATGTAGCATATTTGAAAATAACTTGTTTACACTGTTCACAGAACAAAAGTATAAAACCTAACTATACAAACACAAGTGACTCAGTAAAATATCCTTATGAGCGTAAAAACATAACTGACTGAGCTAACTATGATCAATATCTAGCAACTTAAAGAAAATAAGTGGAGGCAGTCATCAAAAGAAGGAAGATGGAAATTAATAGTTCACCTCAAATTATAATTTGTCTTATTGTGGTTTCAATAGTAATTGTCTTATTTAACCCTTCCACTAGCATGCAATTTTTGTTAGAAAAAATATTAGCATAACTTTCAATTAAAACATATGTTGTTTAGCTAGTACATAAACATATATCATAAAACAGTTGATAAGTGTACATCTTACTGTTCAGACAAGCATAAAAATTAAAATCATGCAAATGTACATACAATTTTTATTTTTCATGCATTTGTTCAATGTATACATAAATATTGAGGGAATAAAACCGTTTAGAAAGTATGGAATTCTGAAATATTTGTTTACAAGCAAAAATAAAAATTTTGCTCTCTGTAACCTTTGACCCTAAGTCTCTAAACAGGGGACTAGATAGCTTCGCTCCTCCTTCCTTACTCGTCTTCTCTCTGAGATGTATGAGACAGTGATAAAAAAAATGTGTATAGTCTAGGAGTGAAGCTATCTAGGTGCCTGTTACCGGCACACTGGTATGATACCATTTAATAGTAATTTACTTAATTCCTATTACTAGCGTGATTTCCTCTTTTGAAAATACCAGCAGTATCTTCAAATGGGAAATCACGCTATTAATAGGCATTATGAAATTTACCGATAAGAATTATATAAGGATGTTATGGCTGTAATTAGCAAGAAAAATACAAAATCTAACATGGCAATGTTTGTTTGCCCAGTGATATTGTTTACAATGCTTGGACATTTTCTGTGTGAGGGGGAGTGTGCACTATTGTTTATTTTATTTATTATTATTACTACTTTACCTATTTTTCTTTTGAATTTTTGTGTTCTTAAATTTTGTCAGCAGTGTGTTTTGCACATGAGATATAATTGTGCAAGAGTTATCCTAAGCCCACGGTGAATTTATTTTAGACATTTTGACATAAAATCTTTGGTCTTAAAGGAATACTTTTGACATAACATGTTTGGTCCCAAAGGGGTTTAAACATGTACTAGTAGCTGTAAATACCTGAAGGAAAATGGTATCCCTCACTTCTATGACTAATTATCTGTATATATAGCATTATCATTTTTTGCACAAATAAACACACTTTTATTAGAATATATGATATTGCCTTATCAAAGTTAATGAAATTGAAATTAATGTTTTGATATGTTAATATAATAAAAAGTCTGTAATCTGCAATTAACTGTGGAATAGTTTATACTCCTTATGAGTATTTTAAGCTGTAAATTTAAGTGAGAAAACGATAAAGAAATGTACTTTCTGGTTTGAGTCATTTTGCTTGTGAACAGAGATGTGTGAAACAGATGGAGTATAATGCCCAAACATTTTAATGGGATATTGTAAATTTACAACCTCTAGAGATGCTGTTCTCTGAAAATCAATGGGGCTTTGTTTAAATCTGCCCAAGGCCATCTCCCATAAAACAGGAAGCCGCCCATCCCTAACGTTATAGCTCAGACACATTCAACTGAAAATTGTCTTCCAGGGTTACACAGATGAACTTGAATACAGGGCAGCATGTTATACATAGTCAAGCTTAAACACTATCTATATTATGCATAGAGTATAACAAAATATCATCTTTTGGGTAATGCTCAGAAGAATTTTGTCTTTACCAATCTTGCCATAAATCACTACAGATACATATTTTTTTTTTGTTAATGAAATGTTCTAGTCCAGCATATTAGAGCAAAATTATATCCACTGATGCATTTTATTTAAAGCGATATTGTGAATAATTGTGGTAGAAATTTATTGTTCTTCAAAATATATAGTTGACAGTGTAATTAGTACTAGAGGAAAACAATAATTATTTTATATGACTTGGTTTCATTCAGAGAACAGTTCAGTAGTTTATCTACCATCATATTTACCATTTCAAGCAAAGGTCTCAATTTATTTTTTGGGGATAAGCTTTTCAAATGATCACAATTTTCAAAACTTTTCAAATGATTTATCTACAAAAAAAAATCTTATATAATTTTATTATGACTTCTGTAGATGAATCATTTGTAAAGTTTTTCTAACAGATTGTGAAAATTTGAAAAGCTTATCCACAAACATTAAATGGAGACCGAAGTTCTCATTCTTCTGGATGTAGGAGATAAGAACATACCTGTGTTCCAACTGAGGTTATATTAATGAAACCCTTACCTGGCAAATCTCATATGAAGTTTATTTATTTTCTGATACTGGTGACAGCATGAAACTTTTTTTTGGAAGGAGAAAAAATAATTTTTGACACTTTCAGATACTAATAAATATACTTTTCATGCACTTTCTAGAGCAGCATAGGAATGTAAGTGTATTAAAAAAAATTCAACTTGACTGAAAAAGGCACAAATGGCAAAACGTGCCTAATGGCTTCACACTAGTTTGCTAGGTCAGTGTTAAAATATATTGAGGATTATTGATAAAAGTAGTAAGGGACACACTAGGAAAACAATGACCTTGGATTAAGGTCCATTTTAATGCCAGTATTTCACATATCATGTAGATTAGCTTATATATGTTGTGTTTAGAAGGACCTGGTGGGTGGTCTGATGTTCCAGTTAGGTCACAATGAAGATTCCACAATGTAATTGCTTGAGGCTAAATAGGTAAGATAATCAGAAAGGTAAAGGCCTGACCCCAAGAATGAAACACAATAATATTGTTTGTTTGAACAGAGAACAGCAGGAAAAAAAACCTTATATATTAAGCAAGTTGCTTTACTTGCACTTAATGTCATAAAGGCGTTAATATATAGCCATTTTTGCACACTGTGGGTTTCCTTGCAGCAGTTACATTGAGTCTTGCATACATATGCCTACAGTTAGTGAAGGGGACATAAGGATATTAATGTTTTGCTTTTTAATTTAACATCTGGAAGCTTCTTCTCAAAGCCACTGCCTGTTATAAAAAGAAAGATCAGTAGTATAGTGCTCCATCGGGCTACTCACGGCATTTGTGCCTCACACGTGACTGTTGGAAGAGGGTGCTGGAGAACATAAATTTTTCTCACACCCTTTCATTAGTTAGATAGGATGATGTAATCATATTGAATAACTGTCTGTGCAGCATATGCTTATTTCTGGCTATGTTTTCACCACATACCTCACAGGCGGGGGTATAACACAGAAAGGCAGGGATATGTGCTTTCATTTGAGCTCAAGTCCCAAGTGAACCTAGTAATGTCCCTGTGGCTAGCCTTAATATAAAACATGGCTTGAAATATCTTTTTTTTTTTTAAAAAAAAAAAAAACCTTTATAACAAAGCTTTAGATATTATGGAAAATGCATACAATGCTTGTTAGGAAAGTACATAATGGATTGCAAGGGTCCTCATCAATAATCAACCTATTGTACCTCTAACATTTTGTAATGGTCCTATTTTTTGTTAAATTTCCCCATTTTATAATATTGTAAAAGACTGTGTAATAAGAAGGCGCTATATAAATGTCAATAATAATATTAACAATAATAATAATGGGTTAAAATATATTTTATTTGAAGAGAATGTTTACAGTACATATTCCCATTACCAACATAAAAAAGGGAAAAAAAAGGGTTTGCATTGTCATTTATTTGCTATATAAAAACTTTTAGATTTTTTAAACATTTTATTTTAAATTTCTTTCTAATGTAGTTTTCCTTCCTTGTTGACAGCATGATAATAAACCAGTAATTTAGCTTGCAAAATGATTTTGGCTTTTACATAGCAACTGGCACTGTTTCCTTCATTATAACAATTTAAGCTTGTTTATTTTTATCCTTAAGGTGCATCTGATACCATTATGCATTTTTAGAAGATAATTTCATTATTCTGTATAAAATAAACAAATTACGCCTTGTTTTCCAATTATTAACATATGCCTTAAAGCACAGCAGTGTTAAAGCAACCTAAAGCACTTTCAATGCAAAGAGTCTTTGTTTTAAGATTGGTACAACTAGTTAAGACCCACGGGGCCTCTACAGTCTTAATGAAGCAGTTAATGATCTGTGAATTATAGATCCTGACAGTCTGTTTCATAAAAACAAAAGAATTACACCAACTGGCAGTAGCATCAATAATACAATGGCTGAAAGCAGGTTTTGCACAATTCTCAAGAAAAAGAAACACCTCATTTTCACAGAACCACCAGCTAATTTCATGTTATAAATAATAATGGATGAAAATGTTAAGTATTTTTTATAGGTGAGATTTTTCATTTTCTTTTTTTTTTTTTAATCCTCCTATTTTCCAAATCAGAGACATTTCAATATTTCAAGCTAACGAATTACAATATTTCTAGCTAGCAAATAGTTTAAAGTATCTAGTTAGCAGAGCTCCAGTCTATGTATGTTCTAATTTATCTGGACTATTTTGGTAGTTTTGTTGGTTATTTATAAATATGCTAATAGGAAATATATATAAGAAAATTAAGGGTATATACACAATTTAAAAGTATTTAACATACTTGTTAGAACCTATTAATCTATTCCACACCAGTTATAACTAATACATATTAATTTACCAAATGTAATGTCTTTTTTTGTTGGGAAACGTGCTTAGCACTTAATGAGTTATTACAGGATACTTCTAAATGAAACATTTTAATGGCGACTTGCAGTTTATATTTTCTGTTAACATCCATATAAAAAGGTGACATACAGTCTGCCCAAGTATATACACCGTTAGTACTGTGTCAAAGGTTCTACTTTAGGATGAGAGGCTCGATTTAATAACACAAGACAAGCAATAAAACAGCTGCCAAATACAATTAACATTTGTTCTGCTATGTAATCCTCCTCACAAAGCTATATTTACACATGAAAATATGTCTCCTGGCAATAAAGAAACAACAACATAGAAATCAATGTACCCTTCCTATTTATCTCTTTGTAGCATGCATTAACAAGTAAAAAAAAAATAGCATGAAACGCCCAAGAACTTTATATCTTCATTGAGGGTATAAAGCTAATAAAAACATTACACGTGCACAAAAACAACCCCATATGCCAATTTCATCATCACCGCACCCAAGCATGCTGTGTAAGCATCACTTATTAACTCTTTTAGTGCCATATGTTACATGAATCCGTGACAAAACAACTTGTTCTGTAATGTTCTGGCAGTACATAAATAACTACAATTATAGCAGGTGTGCTTCTAGAGATCTCAGAAAGGTCTATCAATACACACAGCCCATGTCACTAAACAGTGAACTAAGCGATTGATAAAAATTATAGCAGTTGCATTACAGCTGCAATAAGTTAACAGAGCAGGTTCACTCATCCTAATACCAACCAAATAATAGCTTCCTGAGAATCGTGACGCTGGTAGGTAAAGGGGGCGGTGCAAGTGATGCAATTGCATTGCTAGCGCACCCCAAAGGGAGAGACCTTCCCTGAAAGAAGGGGGTCCACTCAAGTTAATGACAAGTCAGAGAGCAGGAGATGTTTCCTAGTGCCCTGAACATTGCTATGAATGTTGGGGACCTTTTCCTAGTGTGCCAAAAGCAGGACACTAAGGGACTAAGAGGGAACGGTGGGACAGAACCTGAATATCTTCTTAGGGATGCAGCTAGCCTTATTTGATAAACCCTTGATATACAGAGATTTATGGGATATGTGTCTTTTCTGATTAGGTTGGAGACTGCCTGTAGTTGCTTCATAGAAAACATTGACAGTATGTATCTTTTTTAATATATTACTTTCATTTTGCATGACTTTCTAATGGTTTCTATAAAATACATTAATAAAGTGGGGTCATTTAATAGTTTCCCTTTAATGTACATCTTACCTAAAACCTATATACGACTATCTTTCCTTAATTTAATTCTTACTGGTGACTTTACTGGGTAAGGTGGAAGAGCAAAATGTTTTTTTTCTTTGTTACCATATTTATTTCTATTAGTATGTGACCATGGGAGTGGAGACCTTTCGGTCACTGTACATTGATTGAGGATATCACATATAAAATTTAGCACAAGATATTTTTTTTTCAGACTTGTGACAGCCCTTCATGCATGGAGCACACTCAAACCAGTCTTCGGGCATTGTACACTGTCATCATCAAAGTCTCTTTTTTTTTTCCCTATTATTTTCTTTTATATCTTATGCTATTTTGCATTTCCAGCATTCACCCGATGTTGTGGGGAAAATCTTCTTCAGACATTGGGGTATTAGATACTATCTATTTGATAACTTAAACTGGGTCTCAATTGTGATTAAGCAATGAATATTCTTATTCAGTTTATTTAAGGAATTTTTCCATTGATGTACTTCTATATTTGTTTTTAGTTCTTTTTCCCATTTATTGATCACTTCTATTGTTTTATCATGTCTCCAGCTATATATAATTTTTACACATTTAGTTATTAGGTTTTTATAATTCTTTTGTGCAAATAAATGTATAAGGCTCAAAGCTTTGGATTCGTAAATAGTTAAACCTTTGGTTAGAGGAGATGTTAAATCCAGTCATAATTTGGAAAAAAATACTTTCAATTTGCCTTCTGCCATGATATCTCCATAATCCCCCACCCCTTTCTCAGACCATGAATCTATTCTTAGGTTTTCCAACATATCTTCAATAGTCGTGAAAGGGAGGGCAGTTATTATTTTATTTCTAAGACCTTTCTTACTTGTCAATTTGCCCCACCATCTCGTCAGTTCTTCGAGTATCCGGGATTTGCTGGATGCCTCTCTCATGATATCTCTGTTTGTATCAACCGTCCAGAATAATGAGGCTTAATTCCTTACACCGGTCTTTGCTAGTTCCATCTTATACCAATTTTCTTTGATAGCCGCTCTGTTCTGTGTAAGCATTATGTGGAACAATATACTGGCCTGGTAGCACTGGAAGACTTCTGGGCATCCCAGCCCTCCGTCCTGCTTTGCTCTAGCCAGTAATTTCATCTTTACTCTTGGTTTCTTATCACTCGAAGTAAATTTAACGAAGGACCTATGCAGTAACGACAACCAGTTTTCTGGGCAGTTGATTGGAATCATTCTCCAAATATATAGCCACTTTGGTAGAACGTATGATTTTAATATGTTAATCCTTCCTGACCATGAGAATCCCACATTTTTCCAGTCTTTCAATTTTTTTTGTTTGTGTCTTTCAGCAATGGAAGGAAGTTGGCATCTACCATGTCTTTTAATAGGGGGGTTATTATAATGCCCAGGTACTTCAACTTGTCCATATTTCTGGCTAGACCATTATTTTGTGCAAGATCATTGGTCAGTCTTTTATTCATATTTTTCCAGATTTATCTTATATCCAGAGATTTTAGAATAGCTGTTTATATCTTTAAGTAGTTCTTGTACCGACCTAATTGGATCTTCAAGTGTTAGCAGGATGTCATCTGCATAGATACTAAGTTTGGTCTGTCCTGTAGTATTTGTAAATCCCTTAATTTTATTGTTTTGTCTCATTAGGATGGTGAGGGGCTCTAATGCCATTATGTATAATAAAGGCGAGAGGGGACATCCCTGTCTGGTTCCATTTTTTTATACTAAAGGAATGCGATGTAAATCCTGACCCTGTGACCTTAGCCGATGGAGCACTATATAAAGCCGATATTGCTTTAAAAATTGGTCCGGTTATTCCAAAATGGTTTAAAGCAGAGAACATGAAGCCCCATCCAACCCTGTCGAACGCTTTCTCTGCATCTAATGACAACGGGATTAGAGGGGCTCCACTGCTCTCTGCTTCCTCCACTATGAGACTATTCACCGGGGATCTCCCAGAGACAAAACCAACTTGATCATCATTAATGAGATGAGGTATCACAGGCTTCAGTCAGAAGATAGTAGTTTAATATCGGCATTAATCAATGATATAGGTCTGTAGTTGCTTACCAGCTCCAGGTTTTTATCAGCTTTTGGAATAGACACAATATTTGCCATTAGCAGCTCCTCTGGGCACTCTCTTGTTTCCATTATACGATTGAAGACAATGGTTAGTTCTCCTTTAAGCCAGTTCTTCATTGATTTGTAATATCTGTTTGTGAAGCCATATAGGCCTGGAGCCGTCTTTATTTTAAGTTTATTGCTGTTTCTACCTCCTCCTCTGTGATTGATCTCGTTTGGGTCTCCAAATGTCTCTTTTGGTAGGCTGTACATGTCTTGGTAGAATCTTTTGAATGCTTCACCAATTTTCTCTGGAGCCATTACAAAAGTGTCCTTCTCTTTTATTTTATAAATTACACACTTACTTCTTTCCTTCTTCAGCCTGTTGGTCATCATGGATTCTGGTTTGTTGCCTTTTAGGTACCACTTAACTTGGAGTCCTTCTAGTTGTTTTGATGCTTTATCTGCTAATTGTTCATTAATCTGAGTTTCTGTTTAATTAATTTTATAAGCACCTTGTGTAGATGGTGTTATTTTGTTTTGATTTCTGTGTTCATTTAATGTAATGTATAACTTTGATAAGGGTTGTAATCCTTTTTTTATTTACACTTGATGCCAGCTTGATTAAGTGACCTCTTATTACACATTTATATGCGCACCAGACTGTAGTCTCTGGGGTGCCTTTATCTTTGTTTTCCTCAAAGAAGCATTTTGTTATCTTTCCTAGTTCTTCTAGGTTGCTATTCTTGTATAGTAGGAAGTCTTTCATCCTCCATTCCTTTCGGAATTTGTCAAAGCTATCTTTATATTCTAACTTGATGGGGCTGTAGTCTGACCACATTATATCCTGTATCTTGATTTTTTTGACAATGTAGAGCATGGCTACATCTCCCACCATGTAGTCTATTCTTGAATATGAATTATATGTTTTCGAACAACACGTTTAGTCCAATTCTGTAGGATGGAATGTTCTCCACATGTCTCTTAGATTATATTTTTTGAATAGATTTTGCAGTTTATTCTCATTTTTGTTTTTATTGGCTTTATGACTTTTCCTATCTTTCAATGGGTCTGCCACACAATTGAAGTCTCCCATTATTAGTACCAAACCTTGTCGAATCTGGTCTACCTTTTTAAAAATTTTGGAAATAAATTTGATAGGAGCCTTGTTAGGAGCATATATGTTGACCAGTGTAAATAACTTATTGTTAATTTCACATATCATGAATGATAATAAAGCGCCCTTCTGGGTCTAAATCTTGGAATTTAATAGTTAAAGAAATATTACTTGCAAACAGAAATGCCACTCCTCTTTTTTTCCCCTTTCTTTTTTTTTTTTTAAATTCTTTATTTTTGTAGTGCAAACGTAAAATACAAGCTGCTCAGGTATGCCACAACAGCATAAACAGGCAATATTTGGTACAGGATGATACAGTGAAGTAGCATTGTTAAATCTGCACATTTTTTTGTTAGTAGATGATTTGTCAAACGCTTAAGGTTAGGTTTAGTAAGGTTACCACTGGCTAGGTACATTTGACTAGTTGCTAAGGTATGTGTTATAGATTAATACAAGATGAAGTCTATATTTTTTTTTTCTCTCCTTTTTTTTTTAGTAATAAGGATCAAGCAAAGTATACATGTTCGAGCTAAGCATGAAAGTTTACAGTTGTGTGGGGCGAGTTCGCAGGAGTAGGTAAACGTACTGGAAATGTATTACTAGACGGGTGAGGGCGAACTATTGGTAATTGACAGCATGGTATATGCTTGTGGTAGGTATAAACAGGATTGTTCCATAATCTGCCATCAAGATGGGTAATAGAGAGAAACCTCTGGGCTAAACTTAGAATTTAGGATAGCGCCACCATACTTTATACGGTTAAACCACAAGAAAAAAAAAAAAAAAAAAGGAACACAAAATAACCGACAAGTAATATTAAGAAAAAGGCAGGTATGCGTCCGTTCTTGGTTAGGGAGATGGTGCTGTGCTTGTTTGCTTTGCCACAGGATTCACCCGACTCCCTTGAGCGGCATATGGAAGGTTCCTAGGAGACTGTCTGGCAGTATGATTGCAGGACGGCGTTCATGAAGTGTGATCTTACAGACTGACCACTTTAGTCCCTTGGCTCTGACACTCACGGTGGCCATGATATTCCACCTCATTAAGGAGTGTGGTGGTATCAGCTGGAATCGGGCGGCAAGAGCCTGGCTGGTCGGGGCTACCCGGGCTGTCCCAGTAGGCTTGTGTCTGCGTGTTGTGTTCCCAAGGCTACACCGACCTGGGAGGTTGCAGTACTGTCCGTTACCTGCCCCGTTGTTGTTGTGCAGCATGGAGTGAGTGCCCGGCAAAGCGGGCGTAGCAGGCAGTGGGTTCCTCGTTGGATTCTCCTGGGCTCCTGTTGTGTCGATCCTGCCTCTGAGGGTTGGTGTCAGTCATGGTTTGGGCTTGATGTTGCCCCCCTGAGTGTATCCGATGTGCTGGATAGTGGCTCCTGCGGTAGGGCGCACATGTGGCTGGCGTGCGGCGGCCATTTTGGGGAGATTTCTCTGTAGCAGGGTAGTAGCTTTCTGCCCCGCGTGTCTTGACTCTCTGCGTTTGTGTGCAGACCGGGATGACCCCCTCGGTCCAGAGGGGGGGGGGGACGCCGGACCCCGGCCGGAGACCCGGGAGAGCGGCCGTCTCATCCCGGCTCAAGCTCCTCACGCCTCGGGCCTTAGTCGGGTTACTGAAGGCAGCTTAAAGGGTATCCCCTCGTTCCACGGGTTCTGGGGATCAAGGTGGACGTAATTGTGGGTGGTTAGGGAGATTTTGCCTCCTGTTTGCGCCGTTTTCCCGGCCTCTAAGCGGGAGCTCAGACAGACGCGTCTGATCCCGTCGGCGGTCCGGCCCCGCCCCCCTTTTTTTCCCCTTTCTAATGCAGCACTTATGATTATAGGGAATCTAGAATAATTTATTGTCTTTTCTATAGACTTTATGCAGTGGGTTTCTTGGATAGCACAGATTTGCATCCGTTTTTTTGTCAAATAATCTAGATTTATTAACCTTTTATTTGGTGTATTTATCCCCCGGGCATTTATCGAAATCAGCTTAATTTATAGTGATCTTTTATTTTTTAGGCTCTATCTATTAGATTTGACTGACTAGTGTTTAGACCAAGGGATTTTATACTTTTTTTGTTGACGAACAAATAAGACGGGTTGATCCATTGTATAGGCATCAACCTTAAACTAATAAGAGGTGTGGTAGGACGAACCCACCATACCGTATCTTGGGTGATGGTAGCCATCACTCAGATATAAATCCCAAATCCTGTGGGAAATGCAGGCTGAGAAATGAGTGACCCATGGCGCTCATGTAATTGGAGCAACTGCTTTGGGGCAAGGGGAGCGGGGCAACTGCATGCAGTGTGGCTGAGAAACAATACAAAACCGGGGGTGAGGAATAGAAAATTTTCAAGGAAGGTGGGGGACTGCAGGGAGGGAGAGAAATCTTTTTGCCCATTTCTCCTCTCTCTGTATTTTCCTCTTATTGGCCAGAGCAGTTACCAATTTTATTTTCCTCTATCCACTTTTCAAGTTCATCTACATTACTGCAATGTGTAAGTTTTCCCTCAAACATTATGATAATCCTCGTAGGGTAACCCCAGCGATAGTTAATATTATTTTGTCTTAAGATGAGTGTGGCTGCGGAGAACAACCTCCTTTTTTGTCTAGTTGTCCATGACAGATCTTGAAATACTTTAAACATGTCATATTTTTCTGAACATCCATTGTTTTTTTATAGCACTTAAGATTTGCATTTTTAGTTTGAAGGTGGTACAGCACAATATCATATCCCTTGGAAGGTATTCTGGGACTCCTTTGTATACCCTATGACATCTCTCAATCATAGGGATTTTCTGGTCCCATTCTATCTTCAGATCTTTAAAGAATTCTTCTGTATATGCTTCCAGATTTATTTGCTTAACTTGTTCAGGAATACCTCTAATTCTCAGGTTGGTCCTCCAGTTCTGTCAATTTGCCCTCCAATTCCTCTATTTTTTTCTCTAACCCCTTCTGTGCTTGTTTATGGGTATTTCCCATCTGTTCCAATTCCTTTAATTTTCCTTACATACCCAGCAGCCTTTGATTAAGCGTGGCAAGGTCTATCTTGATGTCTTTAGTTTGATTTTGTATTTCTTCTCTTATGGTCTGGAATTGGCTGTCTAGATGTTTGAGCAAATCGTCATATTCTGTTTTTTATTCACTATGGTTTTTTTTCTTGACTATCCTCCCGGCTGTCTTCTGTTAGCCTCTTTTTTGTGGATGTTTCTGGCGGGGTGTTTAAATTAATCTGCAGATCCGTATTAGTTTTATTTGGTGTCGAGTTTGATAGAAAAAAAGAATTAAGTTTTTCTGTTTTATTTTCTACCACTTTTTTCCCCTTTTTTACTTGTTTTCCATTTTGTGCTTTTTTTTCTAGCCATAATTTTTTTATTTTTTTCCCTTCCTTTGTTTTCCCTTCTCTTTCCTTCCTTCTTTCTTTCTCCTTTTTTATTATTTGATTTCCCCTTTTTTTAATTATTATTTTTAATTAATTTATTTATTTATAGCTAGTGGTTTCCCCTTTTGTTTTGTTTTTTTTTGTTTTTGGTTACCCTTTTCCCACTTGATTATATATATATATATATATATATATATATATATATATATATATATATATATATATATATATATGTATTATTATTTTTAATAAATAATTTTTATTATTATTTTTTTTATTGGATTACAAAATTAGTAAGCTCTTCTGCTCCCCCTTATTCTTATTGCAAACCAATAGTTGGTATCTGATTTGTTTATTTATGGGCTATAAAAACTTTTATTTTTTCTCCCCCCCCCCCTTTCTTTTTCCTTCCTTTCTTCCCCTTTTCTCTTTCCCTGCAACTCCTTAATTAGGGAAATCTCCCTTACTGAACCCCAATGTGCCAGAGATAGTTATAATATTGTGATAACTATGATGGTTGTTGTGCCTCCTTGAGTGCTATATAAGTGCTATATATAAGTGCTATACATGCAGAAAAGCTATTTGTTCAAAGCAAGTTCAGAACAAGCGAGCTGCCAAGTAGCAAACTGTTGCTTTTTTGTAGGAACTTATCTCTGTTGCCATGCCTGCAGCTCCGTTTCCTCCAGCCACACTCGCCTATCCACGGAGCAGCACTGCCGTTAATTCGGTCCGTCCGCCAGAGTTCCCCTCGCATTTCTCACTGGGGGATCCCGGTCAGCATCTTTGTGAACGCTGGTCCCGGCTGCTCCTGTCTCCTTACACGCCCGGTCGCTCCTTCAGCCGCTCACCACGAGGACGTAGCCCAGCGTCCTATGTCAACTCGCTCCACCCCATCCTCTGTGTCCTGCAAATGGGCGTCTTCAGCTTAGGTTCCTATCAATCATTGTTACTGTTACAAAATGCCTTTGGTAACTGTTTCTTTAAGTGACAAATTGCCCTACTTCCCTGGACTATAGAGGAGCCTATTTGCCAGCCTCCTTCCTCATGACTATGGCCATGGTGTGTATGGCCATTTATGAACAGTCTGTGAGCATATTGGGGCTTATGGACTTTTATGGGACTGGTGCTGGCCCTTTAAGCACATTTTTGGGAAAATTGAGACACTGCCCCTTTAAGACGGTGTCCCCAGACTTATTTGGGACACTTCCCCTTTAAGCCTGTGTTCCCAGTGTCCCCAGACTTGGTTAAAATCCTTTGTTCATTGCTATTTTCCTACTTGGTTCAGTAAATGGGGCTTACTGACCCAAGTACCACAGAGGCGGACCACCAAGAAGTGGAAGTGTGCAGGCAATTTACCTCCCAGGCTGGGAGCCTGCTGTAGGTAAAATGCTGACCGCTGGGTGGCTGCAGTTCGTACAAACAAACACGTGGCGGTGGCCATCTTTGTTCATTTGAATGAGGTCAGCGGTATGTGTAGCCAAATTCATGGAACTGAAATCAGCTACACATTTAGACGAACACCGCTGACCCCTACCTTCTCCTACACTGAATTTTCAGCTACAGAGACTGTCACGTTCGGCAATTCGAACGCATGTTCGAATGGGACTAAGTGATTTTTCTGCATAAAATTGACCGGCCGCACAGCCCAAATCTCTGGAACTGTTTTGGGCAGGAAAATGTGCTTGCAGTCGGTCATAAGGAACTTCAGTCTAACTTTTTATCTACTGGAGGGATTTGTATGATTTGTGGCTATGTTTATAGTTTATATGAAGATTGGACATATATTTTTAAAGTTACAGTGTATGTATGAAAAGTGTCTATTTCCTGCCTGTGATAATTACATTAACCCATTGTGTTCAGTAATTATATCACAGGCAGAGGGGAGGATTTGTGCGTTATTGATAGGTATGTTTTTACTGTATGTTACGTGTTTATTGGTTGTTCTGCAAAACCCTGTGGGTAGTCCTGTATGTTTAAGATCCCAATAAAAGAAGGTCCTTTGGTGCCAATTAAACATAACTACTTGACCCTCTAACTCGCAGCCTCGACTCGTGTTTGAAGGAGACATCTATAATCACTACAGGGATTGCTATGCTCTTCATACTCCCTTAGCTACTGAGCTCTTGTAAGAGCGCTTGTTCCTGATCCTGCTTCGCTCTGCAGAAGGAAGAGGTTCACCTACTGGAACCTGGAGCCTGGTTGTAGGTCCAGGGTGGATAGCAGATGGCGAGATCCCAGCCCAGCAGCGGCGGTTCATGCAGTCTGCAGTGCTTATAGTGTCGACGGTGCTGATGGTCCTTTGGTGAGCGCTAGGAGCCTCCTTTCTATGGTCCAACTTCCAGCCAGCCTGGAGACAACCGTAACAGTTACAAACTCTGTCCTGCTCCTGTATCCCATTGCTGCCCAAAAGCATGCACGAATACTTGGGGTGGGCCGCAACCTCCTAACTTAGATTGCGTTGAAAATTATTATAAAATTTAGAAACAGATTATTGGCTAGCTATTGTGCTTTTTCTATATAGGGGAGTATGTGAACAACTTCTAGTCTGATATGATGTCTGTAAGCAAGATATATTATTTTTGGAAAGGATATTGGGGAACCCTGCCCCAAGCATATAATCAATTAACCCAATATTGTAAAAGCATACTAGATAAGGTGATGCATTGCTCACTTCTGTATATATGTTTAGGGTATCCCTTGTACTATAAACCTTTGCCAATACACATAGTGGGGGGACAACATTAAGCATCTAAGCAAGTCATGCTAAAACATTTTACTTTTGGGTAGACAAAGAAATAGTCCCCCTTTCATTTTAATATGGGTCTTTTGCATCACCAACATGTTTTTACTAAATTTATCACGAAATCAACAAATACATTAGTTACATTAGTTAAAGAAAAAGAATGATGTAAAAATAAAACAAAAAAAATCACTAGGTATTTTTGGATAAACTTTGAAATTATTATTTTTTCTGAATAGTAAATTATCAAAACTATATCATTAAACAAATCTGATTAAACAGTTTTTCACAATATTGAAGTATTTTAAATTAGTATCCAACAAATGAGCCATAGCTTCTGAGATTTCCATTTTTATTCTTTGTAAGTAAATTGGTGTACTACTGTACTAATGTATATTTTGTTTTCAATGATTTTTTTGTTAGTAGATTAATTGTTTTGCTTCTTTCCATGTAAGTGTCAGTGTGCCATATGTTTGAGTTTTCTTTTCCTTTATTATGTAGGGTCTGTTGCATGGAATTAGACATCAATTAAATTATTTTGACACTTAACAAGCTTTTTAAAATTATTTCACCATTTCTAACCTTTATTATTATTATTATTATTATTATTATTGTTTATGAAGTGCCAATATATTCCATTGTGTTGTACATTAGGTGGACTAACATACATGCATTATGCACCCTCAGGTAGACATCCTGCAAGCAACTCCTCCTTAAAACACTAGCATGCATATCGGAAAAAAGCCAGTTCTGCAATTTTTTGTTCTACTGAACATTTATTATATAGAAATTCTAGAAATACAGTAAGTCTCTTACTATGTAAGCACATGTATGAGGAGAGTATGAGGTCACCATGCAGTAAGCAATTAAAGCAAAAACATGTAGGTTACTCTGGCAGTTATGTGTTGAACTAGTTGGTTGAACACTAACATTACCCCCAGAGTCTTGGAAGGTAGAAATTAAATAAAAGAGAAAGAAGATGGAGGAAAAAAAAAACTTTAAGAGAGTTTTAGATGAGGAGGACATTGTTTAGCTCATTCCTTGACAGAATGTAAGGACATATGCATTATAGAGAAATAACCCCTGATTATGTATATTTCTAAGATAGATTATTCTATGGTGATGAAGCATGAGCATCAGTTGTATAAGAGATGGCAAGAGCTTGTTATGGACAAGATAAAATGTCCCACAAAGAAGCAACCGAACGGAATGGCCGCAATCCTTCTTAGTTCCTGAACGAGGAATAAAATTTGACAGCTGCCTGACTCCTAACGGCTCCATCGACGGGTGCAAACCACCTACCACAACGCCTGAAGGGGTAAGCAGCACACAGATGCCCTTTAGATTCCCGCAAGCCGGTAGGAACACCCGGCGGAGGTCTGGGGCCTACCCCGAGTTTCGCGCCATAAGGACAGCGCTGGAGCTATTAGAACGGGCGGAACCACCGGAATACTCACACTGGGCCCAGCACACGCAGCCCCAACAAGACCCAAACACCATGGGCAGAAAATCCCAAAAACCACTACCTGGGGTTTACAAAGACTCACAAGACATAAGTACCATGCTACAGCGCCCCGCTGCTACGAAAATGGCGGCCGAACCGGAATACCCTGATGCGTCAGACGGCTCTGAGGGACTCACAGGGGAGCATGTGGAACCCCTAAACACCCGATCACGCCACAAAGAACCTGCAAGGGAAAACAAGCTGACCCCAGCAACTAGACAGGACATAGCAGAGCTCCTGCAGGAGATGAGGCAGCTACACGCAGCAGACCTTGAGCTACTGAAGACGGAAATAGCAGCAGTAACAGCCCGCACTCAAGCCTCCGAGGAGGACATACTGGATTTAAAACAAGAGGTACAAGGCCTCAAGGAATCCATACTCCAACTGCAATCCTCCCAAGCTAACCTAACGAGCAGGGCTGAAGCGGCAGAATACCGCTACAGGCGGGTAAACATAAAGATTAGGGGAATACCCGACTCCATTAGCACAACAGAGTTGCCCCATTACCTCAGGCGACTCACCAACTCAATCCTACCGAACATCCAGGCCAAGAAGCTCACATTTGAGGGACTCTTTCGCATCCTGAAACCAAGACAAGCTCCACCAACAGCTTCACCCGACGTCATAGTCAGATGCCGCTCGTCCACTGACAAGGCCCTCCTAATGACGGCAGTCCGGCACTCACTTTTGAATCCAGTCAACTTACCTTCTACCAGGATATAACACGCAACACACTGCTATGGAGACGCTCACTGGGACCGGTAACCAGCCAGCTGCGCAACGCAGGTATAGAATACAGATGGACATTGCCACGAACTCTAACAGTAACCACGGAAGGTAACACGAAGAAACTAACAACACTGGCAGATGCAAACTCTTTCCTCCGGGCCTTGGGGCTCCCCACAGCAACGGCAACAGCTACAACCCCCTCTACCTCTCACACCTGGGATCTGGAGAGAACCGTGACCTTCACACCCAGAGGGGGCACACAAACAGAAGCCCCGACCTGAAAGGACTACGCCAACCCGCAGCATACCATAATAAACTGTCAAGTTTAGGACACTAAGTTCTCATAATTCACATTTGTTTCCCCACCGATCAATCGTTCTGTTTATGTTTACTTTACTATGTTACCTTTCCCCCCCTTTTAACACCTGCCATAGAAGCGACAAGCACGAGACGACCACCCACCGACAAACCCCCAACAGGCACTTACCAACAGAACCCTGACCGGCACACCCAAGCAGGGTGCACTACCCCTGCACTATCCGGAGGTAACCACGCATAACACCCACGACAGCCACTGCGGACATAAGCGTTAGCATCCCCCTCCTGTGTCCCCCTAGGTTAGGGGACCTCCACTAACCAAGACACACCAGACACTACCCACTCTGGGCTCTTGATGCCCACAAAACGGCATATGTAACTAGTCGCACATGAAGGACTACCTAGGAAAAGAAGTCCAAGGGCTCAAACATAACTGTAGGAACGAAAAACTACAATGCACTAGCCTAATTACTCGACTAGGAATCACTACATGCGTTAACTGACACATAACCACATGCAGGGCTAACACACTGTATATCTATCAATATTTGTCAACCACACAGACAGTGATACATCGTACCATAGACACGTATATAGTAAAACAACTGTCCTAGCACATTCTGAACACTGACACGCGACCTAATCTATATATGACCAACTCGCACCAGAGACTGCTGTGCAGGACTGTATAGCTCCCGCTACCCCAAACAAAGAATAATATGTAGCCTTAACATGCTCCTGAGCAGGGCCCTAAATACAACACTCTACCTGAACCCATTAACATACCCAGTAGACAGGCATGTCTTGTATTCGCTCACTAACCTAATGCAATCTAATGTCTCTTTTAAAAATTGTGCTGTTTTCCCACATACCATGATAATGGCTCTCTCTACTGTCATCAACGTACTTGCCCATGCTGTTGTGGCTGTGCAAGCTCATCTGTTATAACATGCACAACAAAAATAAAGAATTACAAAAAAAAAAAAATGTCCCACAAAATGGTACAATCATAAACATTAACACTAATGTGAGGCAATGAGCCTCGGACATGTGCACAGCACCAGCAGTTGGATTCATGGTGAGGGCAAGAGTTAGTATTAACATGCTACTTTGGTAAGTGAGAGTCTGGGACAGATGATTATAGATAATATATTGTATTTTCCTTGAGATTGAATATCAATGAGCTTTTTTTCATATGGGGGGAGAGAGGATTACCTTTATCCCATTTGCCCACACGGACGGGATGAGAGGACAGCTAGCTAATGATAAGGAAGGAGAAAATGCAGAAAAGTTCTATATATTAGTGTGTCTGATGATAAACACACTTTCTGGGTTAGAGTGCAACAGGTGCATGAGAGGTCACATAGACAGTGATAATAGCCGAATCTGGTCATAATCTTCAGTCTATTTAATACATTTTCATAATATCTCATCTCTAATTATTTACTATCTTCATCTTTTTTCTAATAAATTACTCCACATTCTGTTGTGCTTCTAGGTTTATTATGAAACAGGAAGCAAAAGTTCAAAGTCAATGGTTAACAGTATACGATGCAATATTTTTTTCATTTTGTCTATTTCTCCAATGTTATGTGTATGTATGATATTATAACCTACACATATTGTATATGTGTTTGAATACTTGTCATGTCTGCTTATTGCTCCTAATAAAAACATTGAAAAATGTAGTTATTGAATGAAATTTGTCAGTTTAAGGGGTGTGGATCATATTGTCTGGTAACAAGAAACTTGAAGGTAGATTGAAGTTGGAAGAAAAGGTCAAATTTATCCCCAGAGTAAAGGCTGGGTCAGATGTCAGTGGGAGTATCAGGGAGATAAAGGAAATGAGTGTCATTAGGGCAGCTAGGCGATCGAGTGTTAAGAAAGAGTGTGGTACATACACTTCTGCAGAATTTTTAGCTTGCATTGAATTCAACCTCAGTAGTAAAAGCCAAGCAGGATAGAGTAGCTAGATGTTTCAGACCATAGAATTTTATTTTCTGAATCAGTAAGAATTGGTTCATTAAGAAATGTATCTTCCAAGCAGGCAAAGCAAGAAAGATAAGGGCATTCATGAATTTTCTCTTTCCAATGTGTTCTCTGGAGAATGAGTAGCTGATAACAGAGCAAATTTTAGTTTAGGTTTACTTTGTTTTTGTAGACATTAATTGGCAAAAATGCATACTTTATTTAAAAGTAAATAAAAATCTTATTTATAGATAATAATTTTTAGATACCGATTTGAAGTGTCATAATAATTTGTACAGAAGAGTCAATTACGAGACAAAATATGTAGGAAATTCTGCAGTTAGCCATTGGCAAAAAAATTTAAAATGAAGAATGATACTTCCTAATGAAGTCATTCATTCTTCATTTCATATAACCAATTAAGTCACTATGAAACTACTTTAATAGCAGGTGTGTGTGTGTGTGTGTGTGTGTGTACTCCAGCATCACAGGCACTTAGAAATGTGTAGTCTTATTTTTGTTTTTATCATTTCATGACAATCAGTTAGAAAAATCCCTCTTTATTATGGCTCTGGCAAGTAACCTGTCATAAGGGGGTTAAAGTATTTTACTAGGAAGAAATGCACTGAGATTTGTTTTGTTTTACAGTATGTCCTTGGGGCATTGCTGCTCATTTATAATACAATATTGAACTACATCGCCAGTCACTACTGAGTATGATTGCAAAGGATATATTGAAAAAACACACTTGGGAATTGAGAGCACAATTTCTTTTTCTAAATCCAGCATGTGCTCAAATGTATCATTGCTACTATTTTCTAAATCTGACTGCAGGAAGTGAGCATGAGGCAGTGATTTGTATTCATAAAGAATATACTCTCTTGGAAAATAAATTAAGATAAAGTTGCTGGATATTGTTGGTTTAAATTGCATTGTATTTATAGTTGAGCAACCATTTTAAGTTGTTTAAGTTTATTTGCTTTACCCTTTTACTATTCTGGATGATGACAGGATGATGATTAACAATAGGTTTATTCATCTCCAACTGCACTTATAGCAATATTATTATTATTATTATTTTTTTTAAAGTGCCAACAAATTTCGCAGCACCATACAATGAGTGGACGAAGAAACACGTATTTGTAAGAAGACAAGTTGCAAGAACAGAGGGGATAAGAGCCCTGCTCAATGAGCTTATTTGTATTCTAAATAATCATAATATTATGATTATTGATAGGAAAAGTATTTAACCACACAATTAGGGTCCAAAAAAAGAATTTGAGGATTCCCACATTTTGTTTGGAGGTTTGGACGTAGTAGAAGAATAGTAATGTGGGGGAGGATGAAAGGTCTGCCATTCTTCTGCCTGGACTGTAGCAGGCCCTTTTTTTGGCACATGTAGCCTGGGTTTGCAGATGTGAACTTTGGCTCTTCTATTTAACTTTGTAGAGGTTCTAGGGGTTCCCATAAATGCCATATACAGTACATTGTGCCCCAGATAAAAGACATGTACTTTTGAAGAACAGAGGGAAGGGATAATGCCACTAGTAATTGTAAATCACAATGTATTCAATTGTTACATCAGTCATTAAGTATAAAAGTGTATTTCACTGTGCTATGTATCAGATGTTTAATGTATCCATATTAGGGACTTGTTTTAAATTTTGATTTTTTTCTTCTATCAGGACCTACAATCCAAACTCTTGATCTTGGTCACCTGCCTCTTTGCTTTTTTTTTTTTTTTGCATTGTACAAGCTTTATTGGTCAAACACCTGAATTCCAAGTTCTTGCCACACTGTCCTAGTGTCTGGTTATCTGTGCTCAGTTTTAAACAAAGGAAGGAATTCAGTTATTTTTTCAAGATGTAAGGACAGTCAATGCATGTGTATTGTGTAGCAACAGAAGTAAAGCTAGGGAAATGTAACATTAACTGACCTTACCTCAGTTTACCCCCTAGCTTTTTTTCTTTTTTGTAATCTCAGAGTAAATTTAGAATGAATATTTTGCCTCCCCCTGATCTTTAGCTTAGCTGCATCCTTTCCACATCTCAATGACTGTTGAAGTGGGCCATTATCTACCCAAACATAGTCATATGTAGTGATCACTGCATCACAAAGATAAAAATCTTGTATGTCAGCTTGTGTTTTGTTTTATTTCTGTAACAGGATCAATTTTGCCCAGCTTCGTCACAAAATGTTAGAAACAACAGCCAGATGGGGCAACGCGGAGCTACTGAATTTACAGGGAGTATAGTGGACCCAACAACAAAAATAATGCAGTCACCCAAAATGCTCCCCCTTTGAGAGGCTAACCACTAACCTGTTGTCTTTGGAGATTTAAGAGCTACTAAATATCAATGTTCTACCCATGGTACTAGTCATTACATCACAAACTTGAAACATTACATTGTCTTTAGTTTTACGTTTGACATGTCAATGCTGCAAGCTACAAAATTCCAGAAGCATTAACACTGAACAGCCACATTTAAAATGGCACTTTATTTAAAAAAATAAAATAAATTAGACTCCAGATCAGAAGGTTCAGCAATAGAAAAGGCCCATTTCAAGTGAACATCAGGTCTAATACTCTTCACCTTCATCCTCTGCATCAGCACTATCTGCACCAACTTCCTCATAATCCTTCTCCAGGGCAGCCATGTCTTCACGGGCCTCAGAGAACTCTCCCTCCTCCATACCCTCACCAACATACCAGTGCACAAAGGCACGTTTAGCATACATAAGATCGAATTTGTGGTCCAGGCGGGCACAGGCCTCAGCAATTGCAGTGGTGTTGCTCAACATGCACACAGCACGCTGAACCTTGGCAAGGTCACCACCTGGAACCACAGTTGGTGGTTGGTAGTTAATGCCAACCTTGAAACCAGTGGGACACCAGTCTACAAACTGGATGCTACGCTTTGTCTTGATGGTGGCAATAGCTGCATTAACATCTTTGGGCACAACATCACCACGATACAACAGGCAGCAAGCCATGTATTTACCGTGACGTGGGTCACATTTTACCATCTGATTAGCTGGCTCAAAGCATGCATTTGTAATATCAGCCACAGTCAGCTGCTCATGGTAAGCTTTCTCTGCAAAAATAACAGGGGCATAAGTGGCCAGAGGGAAATTAATACGAGGATAGGGCACCAAGTTGGTCTGGAATTCAGTAAGATCAACATTCAGGGCACCATCAAATCTGAGAGAGGCTGTAATAGAGGACACTATCTGACTGATAAGGCGATTGAGATTGGTATATGTGGGACGCTCAATATCTAGGTTTCTGCGGCAAATGTCATAGATAGCCTCATTGTCCACCATAAAGGCGCAATCTGAATGCTCCAAGGTGGTGTGAGTGGTAAGGATGGAATTGTAGGGTTCAACCACAGCTGTAGAGACTTGAGGTGCTGGATAAATGGCAAATTCAAGTTTGGACTTCTTCCCATAATCAACAGAGAGACGTTCCATCAACAGAGATGTGAAACCAGAACCTGTACCGCCACCAAAACTGTGAAACACCAGAAAACCCTGAAGACCTGTGCACTGGTCAGCCAATTTACGGATCCTATCCAATACCAAGTCGATGATCTCTTTGCCAATTGTGTAGTGCCCCCGAGCATAGTTTTTCGCTGCATCTTCTTTGCCTGTGATTAATTGTTCTGGGTGGAAAAGCTGACGGTATGTGCCAGTACAGACCTCATCAATGACTGTTGGTTCCAAATCTACAAACACAGCCCTGGGGACATGTTTTCCAGCTCCAGTCTCACTGAAGAAGGTGTTGAAGGAATCGTCCCCTCCTCCAATGGTCTTGTCACTGGGCATCTGCCCATCAGGCTTAATGCCATGTTCCAGGCAGTACAGCTCCCAGCAGGCATTACCAATCTGAACACCAGCCTGACCAACGTGGATAGAGATGCACTCACGCATTATTGTCTGATCGTACGACTTCACACAGCAGAAACAGGAGGGAGAGGGAAAAAAAATGAAGAGTGACCGGAGTTCGTGAAACAGGCAAGCCCTGGCTTCTCACCGACCGACAGTAAGGAGTCTCGGTAAGATCTGCCCCTCTTTGCTTTTTTGAGGCTACGTAACATGTAATAAAATATACAGAACTGGATGTCGTACAGAAGGCCACATGTGATTTGCTGAGTAGCCTGAGGCTTTATTGTTTCAAAAAACCTTCCTAAATACAATGGTTTCTCAGTTAAGCTTGTTGTAGAAGATAGAATTTCAGAAATCCCATTTTAATTAAAATAATGAGGTGATTATTAATAACTTTGGTGCAAGTATTTCCGTAAGAAATAATATATATATAATGTATACTATGTATTTTGTTCTTTTTTTTACAATCTTATCTATAAATACAGCAATTAACAATAACAAAAAGTAGTCAAAACTCACAGTATTATCCGTATTTAAACCTTAAAAGTGTGTCTCAATCCAAGTAACAAGAAATATTCACAATAATGTACAAGACATAAAAATATGAAATCAATAGTCATCGTCAAACTTTACAAGCTCGGTGGGCTCAACTCAAAGACACTATAACATTCTAAGTGAGCTACCAAGTTAGGGGAGAAAGAAAGAAAAAAATAAACCACATCCTACTTCATATCCCCTTTCACCTCAAAGATGAAAGAACAAGAGCAAGGAGTAATTCCAGCTGGGCCAATAAGTTCAGGAATAATGCATGTAGAAACAGAAATTGTGGTGAGTCTGCCTAAGTACCAAGGAAGGACAAACAAGTCCTAAATGAATCCAGCAGGTACTTCTCTGTCCTGCCTTTAGGATTTCCTCCACTCAGCCCAACCAGCTTTGATATGAGGACACACTTTGTTGCATATAGAGCACAGAAATCATGGACTTGGCTCCACTTAGCAAGTGCTTGGAAACTGTTTTTTTTTGTATTTAAAAATAATGAGCTTAGTAATAATAATATTCAAATTTACATATTGAGATCCTCATCTGCTTTTGATGTCATGGCATTGTATACCCTTCTCCATTTCTCCATAAAGGAACTAAAACAGAACACTCCCAAGATACATGATCCAAAGACCCGGAGGCATCTCTAGGAATGGTATAAATTTTCAGGGGAAACTCTATAGGAACCATATTAGACCAATCTTGCTCAGTAAAGGACAACTACAGAGCACATTCCCATTATTATATACATTTGAACAGTGAGTGTTCGATGCCTGAAAGAGCAAACAGTTGAGGCCAATACTTTGGCTTGGTTGCAATGTTCTTCAAAAATGATAGAAGATCTTAAGAACTGAGGGTTTTCATATAAATGTTGTCTCCCCTATTTAAAAACCTTAAGGCTCTATAGTCCAATCTTACCTAAAAGGTAGGTTTGTGCATGAGTGTGTACAGTGGGACATTTAAAGTAGAGAGCAAAGGCATGATGCCAGACTTTTACTGTCTTCACAATAAATGGGAGCATCTGGACTGTTTAGGGATCTCCCAGCATCCAAGCAAACCATTGCTGGGGGTCATCTCCTCAGCAATAGCTTGTTCCAAAAGTGGCCCGTTCTTCTAAAAGTCATTGTTCTGCCATTCCACTATCCACTATTATGCAATGGAAAATTCCATACCCTTAAAAAAATGTATGGTAAAAAAAATTATATTTTCACTCTTGTTAGGTTAACTACTCTCCTTATATACTGTAAAAGTCATGAAGTAATGCATGATATACAGTAGATAAAAAAAATATCTGAATCTTTAGTTTCCATTTCACTATTTATTAAATGTATTATTTCAGTAGTAATAGAAAATGGATACATTAATGTACTCCTTTATTAGGAGACTAAGACATTGCAAACACATTTCCTTTCAGTGATAAAGAGGCAACATTTACCAATATCTGTGCAAAGTTAAAGACAACAAAACAATAATTAGGTTAAAATTTGAGTAAGTGATTCACAAGCTGACTCAAGAAGAAAGAAGATTAAATCATGTAACATTCAAAATAAATAGGCTTACTGATCTCAGCTAATGCTGCTTCACTGATCTTTAAATTATCCACCAAGCCGATAATAGCCTATTTAAGAGAAATGTATTCGTTTATTTAAACTTAGGCTTCCTCTACATCTGCTTTAGAATTTATATTTAAATGAATACGTAATACATTCAGAAACAATTAAAAGGATTACTTTTAATGCAACTGCATACACACATTTTAACAAAACATTCACAAGAACATTGATGCCTCAGTGCTTTAGTAATACAATCTGCTTTTCCCAGAAAATGGTAAGTACATATAGTTTCCATCACAGCAGTTCAATATTTCAGTTCCTACATTATACAGACATTTAGAGATGGTAAGGCAAAAGAAACAGGAGATTAACAGGATATTAAAATATCTTCCTACACTTGGCAGCATGTTATTCTGGGTAGATACCAGTGCTATTCTGAATGAACTATTACATAAGACATACATTCAATCTTGTTACATATTCCCTTTGTAGATGTTTATACATTTCATATATAGCCCAATCACAAATTGTTCCTTCTTCTGTCTTTGATGTGTAGAAAGTCTTCATCTATCTGCATTTTTTTAATGAAAATAACAACCACAATTATTTATTTCCAGGTTCACCATTTATCAAAGGCATTGTGTTTCACTATATCTTTACATATAATTTAATTTCAAATCACTAACTTTCACTCCCTTTCCTTTACTACAGTTGCAAGAAAAAGTATGTGAACCCTTTGGAATGATATGGATTTCTGCACAAATTGGTCATAAAATGTGATCTGATCATCATCTATGTCACAACAATAGACAATCACAGTCTGCTTAAACTAATAACACACAAAGAATGAAATGTTGCCATGTTTTTATTGAACACACCATGTAAACATTCACAGTGCAGGTGGAAAAAATATGTGAACCCCTAGACTAATGACATCTCCAAGAGCTAATTGGAGTGAGATGTCAGCCAACTGGAGTCCAATCAGTGAGATGAGATTGGAGGTGTTGGTTACAGCTGCCCTGCCCTATAAAAAACACACACCAGTTCTGGGTTTGCCTTTCACAAGAAGCATTACCTGATGTGAATGATGCCTCGCACAAAAGAGCTCTCAGAAGACCTACGATTAAGAATTGTTGACTTGCATAAAGCTGGAAAGGGTTATAAAAGTATCTCCAAAAGCCTTGCTGTTCATCAGTCCACGGTAAGACAAATTGTTTATAAATGGAGAAAGTTCAGCACTGCTGCTACTCTCCCTAGGAGTGGCCGTCCTGTACCACAGAGGAAGTCACTGCTGTCCAAACAAAACATTGCTGCACGTTAACAGTTTGCACAAGAGCACCTGGATGTTCCACAGCAGTACTGGCAAAATATTCTGTGGACAGATAAAACCAAAGTTGAGTTGATTGGAAGAAACACACAATACTATGTGTGGCGAAAAAAAGAGGCCAACATCAAAACCTCATCCCAACTGTGAAGTATGGTGGTGGGGGCATCATGGTTTGGGGCTGCTTTGCTGCGTCAGGGCCTGGACCGATTGCTATCATTGAAGGAAAAATGAATTCCCAAGTTTATCAAGACATTTTGCAGGAGAACTTAAGGCCATCTGTCTACCAGCGGAAGCTCAACAGAAGATGGGTGTTGCAACAGGACAATGACCCAAAGCATAAAAGTAAATAAACAACAGAATAGCTTAACCCCTTAAGGACCAAACTTTTGGAATAAAAGGGAATCATGACATGTCACACATGTCATGTGTCCTTAAGTAGTTAAACAGAAGAAAATACACCTTCTGAAGTGGCCCAGTCAGAGTCCTGACCACAACCCGATTGAGATGCTGTGGCATGACCTCAAGAAAGCGATTCACACCAGACATCCCAAGAATATTGCTGAACTTTACAGTTCTGTAAAGAGGAATGGTCAAGAATTACTCCTAAACGTTGTGCATGTCTGATCTGCAACTACAGGAAACGTTTGGTTCAAGTTATTGCTGCCAAAGGAGGTTCAACCAGTTATTAAATCCAAGGGTTCACATACTTTTTCCACCTGCACTGTGAATGTTTACATGGAGTGTTCAATAAAAACATGGCAACATTTCATTCTTTGTGTGTTATTAGTTTAACCCCTTCAGGACGGAGTCAACAGTGCACGTTCTGATCAAAACAAAACGTAAAAAAAAACTGGAATTTGCGCTATATGTCTGTTGAACCGTAATTCACCTCTTTCATATTAAATGCACCCACACTTATTATATATCATTTTGTTCAGGAGAAACAGGGCTTTCATTTCATATAAAATATTTATATATGAAATAATTTATTATGAATAAAATTAAAAAAAAAACTGAATTTTTTTTTTAATTTGTAGTTCCGCCTCACATTTTAGCTGTAAATGTCATAATACTGTTAGGTTTTACTGCAACAAAATGCACATATTTGTAATCAGCGATGTCTCACGAGTACAACAGTACCCCCCATTAACAGGATTTATGTTGTTTTGGAAAGTTACAGGGTCAAATATAGAATGTTCCATTTTCAAATTGAAATTTGCCAGATTAGTAATGTTACCTTGAGACGGTGTGGTAGCCAAGAAATGAGAATTACCCCTATAATGGCATACCATTTGAAAAAGTAGACAAGCCAAGGTATTGAGCGTGGGGTATGTTTAGTCTTTTTTTGTAGCCACTTAGTCACAAACACTGGCCAAATTTAGCGTTCATATTTGTTTTTGTGTGAAAAAAGCAAAAAACTAATATTTGGCCAGTGTTTGTGACTAAGTGGCTACTAAAAATGACTGGACATACCTCATTTGCAATACCTTGGGTTGTCTACTTTTGCAAATGGTATGCCATCATGGGGGTAATTCTTATTCCTGGGCTACCATACGGTCTCAAAGGCAACATAACTAATCTGGCAAATTTCAATGTCAAAAAAATGAAATGCAAGCCTTATATGTGACTCTCTAACTTTCCAAAACACCATAAAACCTGTACATGGGGGGGTACTGTTATTCTCGGGAGATTTCACTAAACACAAATATTAGTGTTTTAAAACAGTAAAACATATTACAACAATAATATAGTCCATAAAAGTGCCGTTTGTTTGTAAAAAATGCAAAAAACGTCACTTTTACTTAAAATATCATCGTTGTAATACAATTTACCAGTTTTAAACACTAATATTTGAGTTCAGCGAAGTCTCCCGAGTAAAACAGTACCCCCTATATACAGGTTTTATGGTGTCTTGGAGAGTTACAGGGTCAAATATAGTGCTTGCGAATTAAATTCTCTGCACTATCTCCCTGTGTTGTCAGGCATGTCAATCAAATTTTAATTAATCAAATGACATAATTATGTTAAAAAATTACTTAAATATACACGTAGAATTTTAATATATATGCATTCATAGGTATTTAAATTCTACGTGTATACTAATGTAATCTTTTATGTAATTATATGTATTTATCTATATATATATTTGCGGTTATTTGTATTTTATATATAGATAGATATATATAGAATGTCATTCTAAGTGTATTCTGTTTCCAATATATATATATATATTAATAACAAAATACAGTTAGAATGAAATTACATATGAATATATAATTTATTTTAAATTTTGTTTCAATATTTTATTTATTTATTTATTTTATTTATTTATTATTGTAATTATACGTATATATATATATAATATATATATGTAGATCTATTATATATATATATAATATATATATACATATTATATATATGTAACGTCATTCTAAGTGTATTTTAATACTAATATATATACTAATATTAATATTAAAATACATTACGTATGACGTTACATATATATATAATATGGATATATATTATATATACATATATTATATATATATATATAAATACTTTTATTTTATTTTAACATGTGTATTTAATTTTTTTTTTTATACTTTCCTACCAGCAGGGGGACTGTCTAATATTTTAGACACCCCCCTGCTGGCAGATCCATAGCCAGCTATAGGGGGCCATGTGATCGCTCTTTGAGAGCGATCACATGGCCCCCGGGGGCCTCATTTGCCGGAGGCGGGCTGCCTGGGCTCTCAGGCAGACCCCCAGAAGAGGATCGCGGCAGAGGTAAGTATAGCTTACCTCCTGGGGGCTTCAGCCGTTACGGCGTTCTATGCCGCCGCAACGGCTTTAAAGCCCTTTAAAGCCGCGACGGCATAGAATGCCGTAACGGCGTTAAGGGGTTAAGCAGACTGTGATTGTCTATTGTTGTGACTTAGATGATGATCAGATCACATTTTATGACCAATTTGTGCAGAAATCCATATCATTCCAAAGGGTTCACATACTTTTTCTTGCAACTGTATATATTTTCCCTGAGAACTGGAGACCAAGGTTCAAACAAAGCAGACAGAACTTGTTGACAGACCTATTTATTCTTTCATTTTGGTTCATATCACCTATATTTCTAATTCTACCAAGTTTATATATGTAAAGGTTGGTAGACATTGAACCATGTTATATCAGTAAGAACTGATGGATTTCAAATATTCAAAATATTTTTTTCAAATACATGAGTGCCATTGACTTAGGTTATGCTTTATCAGCTTTTCATTACTTTTTATAGTCAAATGTAAGCTTGTTAACAGTTGGTTCTTACTGTGGCTGCTTGGTGGGTACCAAATTACCCTCTTATCGTTCTCTGGAAAAAGTGGTAAGTTTCCTGTATATACACATGAGAACTTGTGAACTTCAAAAGAAGCTCTTTGTTTTCTAACTGATTAAAGTATAATTTTTTTATAAAAACCATACCAGCACATAAGAACAGATTCACAGTAAAAACAAAGTTTTTGTTCTTCAACTGTCGGGATTAGATTTCACACATACAATTAGAATAAAGAATTAGTGCAATGCACAGAACTAGAATTTAGCAACAGAAAATGACAAAAAAATAATAGATTTGTGGTAATAGAGTATGGGTGGTTATATTTTTGAGGTACAAAATACTACTTCACAGTGTGCTAGAAAACTAAACAAAACCATTATTATTATTATTTTTATCACAATAGTTGATGTGGAGCATCAAATGTTTATGAAGAATTTTTTTTTAGAATTCAATCAACACTCAGACTATTTGTTGTCTTTGTACTTACTGATCGACATCTTTTCTTATTGTCCTGAATTCAGGAAGTACTGCCTCCTGGTTCATTTCCGCCTTACCGATAAGGAGGCGAATGTTCTTAGACTGCCTCATAGAAATTGGCCATTGGAGTAACTAAATGACCTCCATCTGTGTAAATATACATAGGGATCAAGGAAAAGAGAGCACAGGTAACTTTTTCTTTGGTTTTTACTGTATGTATTGGGGCTGATTTGTACTTTGGTCGTTGCTGCCGCCCAGGAGTGATGGGAGTGAGCTCAGGACTAGTTTTTTTGTGCCTGTTAGAAATGCTGCACATTCACAGCACCCTTCTACTTATACTGATATGATGCCTTGTGCAATTTCCTGTTCTGGCAATGCCACATCATCAGTGCTACCCCATTCCCGCACTTTTTGGGGTCACCGGGATGTGGACCAATCAGTGTTTTCCCTGTGTGTAAATAAAGTTTTAGCCTCATTGCCTTTGCCCTGTCATGGTTTCCTCTTTGTTCCTCATATTGTACTTTATATGTTCCCTGATTTTATGGTTATTCCATTTTACTTCTTTCCTGACTCTTCAGACCTCTGTAATGCTGGCCTTGCTAGTTATATCATATTTCTGTATTTGCGGTATCCTGATCTAGTTTATGTTTACACTTTCTCTCATTTTAACATTAAACCCAGCCATTCTAAGATCCGCTAATACGTCCTTTCTATCTCCAGATTCCTGACCTTTACTTGTAAGTTGAGTAGTGTAGCCATGACATTTGTGATGCATCTCTTAAGTAAAGAGTATCTTCTCTACACATATACAATCAAGGCCAGACTGGAGTAAAAATTCAGCCCGGGCATTTAAAGACAGAGCAGCCTACCAAGAGGGGGCCAGGACAAAGAGGGGACATATCATGACATCACCAATGACACGCACACTGCATTAAAGTGCACCTGTTAGTTTGGTGTCCCTCCAGTGCTTCCCATGCACAGAGCCCTGCTCTTTCATGGGGAATTTTGCAGTGTCTGTCTCATTAGGGAAATTTATAGTCCTCTTGATGTATGCCCTGGATGCCACCTGTTTGTTAGTAGAGATTGTTTTGGCCATTGGTGATGTTGATTGTGTGGTCATCATGCTAAAAAGTATTGACTGAAGGTGCATCGATGAGGAAGACTGCATTTATGAACGTTTTTACAATTTTCTACTGGGAGTTGCTTTTTGGATTATCCATTCATAGTTTGGACATAGTCTCAAGTTTCATGTAATGTATTCTAGCATGCACTGCTCTGTACATATTTTGTAGGTGTTTGTGTCACTGTTATAGCTTCATTTACCTATTCAATCCATTAAGTACCAATTATAGTCCATGCTTCCATTACAACGTGGTTCCAAACTACCTTGCTTACAAATCAAGAGGAAAAAATACAATACTGTAAATGCTAAAATTGCAGTGGTCCAGAAGTACAACATAGTTTCTTCATTTAACAAATATATAAATACATGAATAGTACATGCAAATTGTGTTGTGGATACATTTCTGCAATTTTATATATTGTACAAGAAAGAATTTGTTAGCATTATGAGATGAGGAAGGGAAGCCAATGCTTACTACTTCTCATTGCCTCTCTAAAGCTTAAACATTTGAGTATGAGTCCCTGGAGATGGAAATAATTACGATTTCAGAAAACACTTTGTATTTTATGGTGATACATTGTGCACTTTAATAACGCTTTTGAAATAATTTAGACTTTAATTGCATTATCATCTTTTGTTGACAAGTACACAATTTTGTATTATTGACAGGTGGACCATTATTGTAAATTGTGTTGCCTTGCTCATTTTTTATTTTAGTGTTTTGTTCTGATCCTCGAGCTTCCTTTGTTAATTGACTCTCTTGTACAGAGTATTGATTTCCATTTGCTGAAGAGAAACTCTCATTTGATCTTTATATATTATTTTTTAAAGAATGCTACCTATGCTCTAATCAATTGACGGATACATTGCTAATCTTTCTGTATTAAAATAATACACAAACTATTTGTGTAATAGGTGACTATTTGATCATACACCACTTATTTTATTTATTTTTTTACACATAAATGTTCCATGACAACAGTCCCACATTGAACACAAGCATATTTTTAGATTCAAAATTTCCCGTTCTCATATTTTTCATGCTGTTTCTAGCTAGGGTGTGCCAATCACTCTATTAAATCACTCTAGTTTGATCTCATATATTCTGCAGGGGTACATGGCATACTTGAACATATTTTCACATATCAATTAAAATCATTGAATACAGTGGAAACCATGCATCTGGAATAACTTGATTATTGTAGTCTTTTCTTTCATAATCACTGTCAGTAATCAATGTCATAATATGTCTCTATCCTATGGTTAATTTCAAACATTTATTACATTTATTATCTTCTGTTATTGCATATCTTTTGTCAAAACTATTACGCCTATAGGAAAATATGATAACATTCTCATAATTAATCCTGATGATAATAATTCTAAGAAATATACCAGGGTAACTTGAGTTATACATCCTACTCAAGGCTGCAGAGTTCATGTCCTTCATATAAATGTATCCATTATCGTGTCATATTGAACTATTTGCCATTTCCCAACTATTTAATAATTGGAACCTAAGGTAACTGTTGTATCGTTTGGCATCGTATCATATCGTTATCGTTATCGTATCGTTAAAGGGAAATGTTAGGTGTGTTCTCTGTAACTACAGAATCCTAAGAATTCTTAATGCTAATTATAAGATTGGACCCATAGTAAAATGGTTCTTTTTTGGTATAGGAGTTTGGGAGTTTAATAGGTCAGTCATGCTGCATTTTATTGTGATTCCTCCAGTCATGCATCAATATCTCACATGGCATCAATATCTCATATCAATGTGAAAGCTTGGAGATTTTTAAGATCGATCGTATGCTGAAGAAATTTTAATCTGCAGAGATTTATATTGCTGTTTTTGGTATATTTTATGAAAGATAGTAGCTGTATCAAATCTAGCAGTGACTGCACGTGCAGGTGCATGGTGATCTATGTAATAAAACATCTACAATTTGTTTCTCAAACAGATGTTGAGGGAGTTGTTTTACATTTATTTGCAGTTATTTATTTATTTTTCTTTGTAAGGCTCTATATTTAATCTTTTACTTTCCATTTAGTGTGAGATGTTAGATTTGGATGATACCAAGTTACTCTCTGAAGGATTTTTAATCTTTTGGTCTTCTCTCAGCACTGCTCTCTATAAGTCTCTAGAAAATATAGTGAGTGAAAAAAGTATTTGATCCCCTGCTGATTTTAAACATGTGTCCACTGACATAGAAATGATCCGTCTATAATTTTAATGGTAGGTGTATTTTAACAGTGAGAGACAAAATAACAAAATAAAAATTCAGAAAAATGTCCAAAAAGTAACACATTGATTTGCATGTCAATGAGTGAAATAAGTATTTGATCCCCTATCAATCAGCAAGATTTCTGGCTCCCAGGTGACTTTTATACAGGTAACAAGCTGAGATTAGGAGCACTCTCTTAAAAGGAGTACTCCTAATCTCAGCTCATTACCTGTATAAAAGACGCCTGGGAGCCAGAAATCTTGCTGATTCCAAGTCCTGCAAGCGCGAGTTGGCCGTACGGGTGCGGACAACGGACAGGAGGTGGTCACAGACAGAGCGGAGAGACCAAGAAGGGACATACCTATGGATCTGTGAGGAGATATAAGAGGGGCTAGAGTTGTTAGGTGCTTTACAGGTGTGAGTTAGTACCTTGAATTGACTCCTATAGCATACAGGAAGCCAATGTAAGGAGTGGCAGAGGGGTGAGGTGTGAGAGAAACGACTAGAGAGGAAAATCAATCTAGCAGCAGCGTTCATTACGGACTGTAGGGGTGCAGTACTGCTATTGGGAAGACCAATCAGGAGAGGGTTACAATAATCCATGTGGGAAATTACTAGAGCATGGACAAGCTCCTTGGTAGTATCTGGTGCAAGAAAGGGGCGGATGCGGGCTATATTTTTAAGATGGAATCTACAGGATTTGGCAACATGCTGGATGTGAGGCTCAAAGGTGAGACCAGAGTCAAGTATGACGCCAAGACAGCAAGCTTGCAAGGATGGACTGATGTTGGTACCACAAACTAAATGCATGAGTGTGTACAGTAATACATTGTATTGACAGTTTCCAGTGTGCAACACCTCATGTCCTGTATTATAACCTTACAGTAGGTGAAACAATATAGGGATATTACAATATGTTGGTCTTTCTGGAAAGGGGGTGGGTAACTCGGAACATAAGGAACATTCGGTCTGGTGCTTTAGTGTGCATAAACCCTTATTGTTTACCCTCAAGGCGTGTGAGTCGGTTGGCTGCTCACTTGTCTAGTATTGTTTGAATATAGCAACCATGGACTCCAAGTATCAACGTACATACCGTATGTGTGTGGTAAAGAGTAATGTGTTTCTTCCATTATACGAACTGTTTCTACCTTATGAATTCCCGAATTGTGGGGACTCTTGGTGATTTCCAGAGTGTTGGAATTAAGGTGTTTGCAGCAGTCAATAAGTGCGTGATTAATGATCTTGTTAGTTTAGGCAAGGGAATGGGATAGTAAAAAGGGAGTAAAGTTTCTGGTGTATTGGTCAACTTGGTATTTGTTATTAAGGATCACCTTGACAATTTTAGACCAGTACACATTAATAGTCGGGCAAGTCCACCATATGTGCCCAGGTGTGCCACCGAGATGTGAGCATCTCCAGCATGATGCAGAGGTGTTAGGGAAGATTTTCTGTGTCTTTGACGACATGAGGTGCCACCTGGAGATTCTTTTGAAGTTTCCTTCCTGTGTATGTGTACTGATGCAGGTCTTGTGTTAAGGAATATTCATTTTCAGTCATTTTGTGTCAGGTTGAGCTAATTTTCCTTTGAGTTAGTGTACTTGGGAAGGGAGGGAGAGACTTCCTGCAAAAGTATTTTGTACATAAGCGATAGATGTTTTGTTTTTATGCTGCTTGAGGCACAGGGGTTTTTGAATACCGTTAATTGTCTATTTCCTGCGTGGATGTAAGGATTGGTCGAGATAAAGTGAGTAAGCTGGGAGTGTCTGAATCGTTGTCGTGTTGACGGTGGTGTGTCTGTCTCCAGGTTGCTAAGTGGGGTGATGCCCTGACCTCGTAATATTGCATGTAATGGAAGGTAGTGAGAGGAGTGGTAGGATGCAAAGGATGATGGGTTAAGGCCAGGTGTGAATTGTGGGTTATGTGTGAGTGGGTATAGGGGAGAGGGGTGCGGGATATACTTGGCATGCCTCTAATTCATGCCTAAGTCTTAAGTGTCGGTGTTATCGTAGGATTTGTGGATTGTGAAGGTTTAAGGGATAGTTTACCAACTGAATACCATGGAATAGTAAACAGTGGGTGTGAGAATGCGGCTTTCTCGAGGAGGACCCAGTGTTTGCAGTTGTTGGGGATGGACCATTCATATGTTCTAGTGAGCATAGCTGCTTTATGGTAAAGTTCGATGTCAGGTAGTCCTAGTCCCCCTTGATGTTTGTGGGTTGTTAGGGTTTTGTACGGAAGTCTGGGGTGGTTGTGTGACCAGATGAAGCGTGTAAATATCTTCTTGATTTCTGCAAAGAATGATGTGGGTAATGTTGTGGGGATAATTTGTAGCAGGTATAGGAATTGTGGTTTGCGCCATTTGGTTAGGTGTTGAGAGATAGCATGTAAGAGAGGGAAGAAGTTTAGTTCATAGAGTTTGGTAATCTGTGTAGGTAAGTGTATGACTAGGTATTTGACAGCCGTAGATGCCCATATGAAGGGAAAGTGCTTTGTAGGGTTTTCTTGGTGGATTCAGTAATTATCAACAGGAGGATTTCACTTTTCATAAAGTTAAGCTTAAAGTTAGAGACTTGGTGGTGTAGGGATATATACTCCAGGATACGTGGCATGGATGTAAGCAGTTGTGTGAGTGTAAATAGAAGGTCGTCAGCAAATGCTGCCACCTTGTACTCGTTGCCTTGCACTGTAATACTTTGAATATTGGGGTTGTCTCTGATGCCCTGGAGGAATGGCTCCATGATTAGGATGAATAGTAGTGGTGATGTTGAGCACCCCTGTCTCGTACCATTCGTGATAGGGAGGGGTTCAGGTAATTGGCCATTGATTCTGATTCGTGCTCTCGGTTGGGAGTATATGGATTGTATCCATTGTTTCCAGTTCAGGCCAAAGCCCATGGCTTTGAGGGATGTGAATAATAGGGACCAGTCCACCCTGTCAAATGCTTTTTCTGCATCAATTGATAACAGTAGATACTGGTTGTTTGATTATTCTGCCGTGTACATAAGGTACAATAATTTGGTGGTGTTATTTTTGGCCTCTCGTCCAGGCACGAAGCCTGCCTGATCAGGGTGGACTAGTCCCTATAGGAAACAGCATAGTCTGGTGGCAAGTATCATGGCAAAGAGTTTAAGGTCATTAATAATAAGTGGGATGGGATGCTAATTCCCGCATAGGGTTGCATCCTTCCCCAGTTTGGGGATAAGGGTGATGTGGGCTTCTAGGGCTGCTTCTGGTAGTTTGGGGATGCGATGAGTGAGTTAAATGCATTTATAAATGGGATCGCAAGTAATTTCAAGAAAGTTTTGTAATATGTGACTATGAAGCCATCTGGACCAGGGCTTTTGCCAAGCATGGTTGTTTGTACTGCTGATAGAAATTCCTCTATCTGTATTGGTGCATCCAGGTGTAGCATAAAGTTCTTGGGTATTGTTTGTTTGATGCAGGGGGGCTAGATATTGTTCCGGTTCCGGTTGGTGGAGTTGTACGTATGTTGTAGAGCTCAGAATAAAACTCTTGGAATGCCTTGAGAATGTCTGGGAGTTAATGGGACATGTACCCCTTTGTGTGTTTTTATTTTGGATATAAATGTGGATTGACGCACTTCTTTAACCCCTTAAGGACCAAACTTCTGGAATAAAATGGAATCATGACATGTCACACATGTCATGTGTCCTTAAGGGGTTAAGTGCGCTTGCCAATAGGCATCCAAACTTGCCTCCTTGGGAGTAAAATGAGTGTTTATTAAATAGCATTTATCATTTGACTTGGGCATTAAGGAGTTGCTGCAGTTCAGATCTCTTTTTAGTCAGTTTATTCAGTTGTTTGTATGTGTCTAATGCGTTACTGTTTTGTGTGTATTTTCTAGTGTTCTTATTACTGTTATGAGTGAATTTGTTTGTTCCATACGTTGTTTCTTGAGATTTGAGGCCAGTGCTATGAGTTGTCTCCGGATCACACATTTATGGGCTTCACATATTACTGTGGGTGTGGTAGGTGGTGTTGAGTTTAAATCAAAATATTGTTTGATCGCTGTATGAATGGATTTAGTGGCTTTATCATTGTTTAGCAGTAAATCATTTTGCTTCCATTGGAAGGAGTGGGGTGGTAGGTTAGGGATTTGTATGGCAAGAGGCAGGGGCGCATGATCTGAATATGTAATTGGTCCCTATTTGCATGATTAAATGAGATGAAGGTGTTTGTGTTGGGTGAAGATCATATCTATTCTGGAGTATGATTTTGTTGCATGTGAATAAAAAGGGTAGTCATGGTTCTGGGGGTGCGTGGTTCACCATATATCGAAAAGGCGCGTTTCGTCTAGAAGTGAGGTGATTCTCCTTCTGGTAGTGGATTGGTATCTGGGGGCTGTGGATGTTGTGTCCATGTGTGGGTCTAAGGATATGTTGAAGTCACCCCCAATAAGGAGGATGCCTTCTGTGAATTTTTCCAAGATGCGGAGATACTTTTTGAGTGTTTTACCTTGTCTTCTATTGGGCATATAGACGTTGGTCAGTGTGATCATGTTTTGTCCCACCTGTCCTTTGACCATTATCAATCAGCTGGAGTCTTTGGATTCGTGTGCTTTATAGACAAATGGGACCCTACCCCCAATCAATATGGCCAGCCCCCGTGTCTTGGAGTTGGTGTAGTTGCAGAAGTATCCAGTAGGGTAATGTTCGTTTCAAAGTGTGGGCGGCGCATTTGCTTGAAGTGAGTTTCTTGAAGAAATGCAATATCTGCTTTTAAAGTGTGCAGTTCATTCAATACTTGTGTACGCTTTTCAGGGAGGTTGTCCCCTGTTACTTCTGTGGGCATTAGGGGTTGTCTCCACTGGTCGTCTGGGTGGGGGGGGTGGTAATATATGAGACACCTGGTATGGGATGAATGGCATGGCGGGGGGGGGGGGGGGAGAATGCAGGCTACAAGGTGGGACACTACGGGTACTGGCCGAGGCGTGATACTGAGGTGTGATACTACGGCTACAGGCTGTCTGGCATATTAATTAGGGGTAGATACCTTATCTAAGCCTATATATTCACAGATAATACATGCATAACCATATATGCCTTAATAAAAACATCAACATTTGCATTCAGTACAGTTTTTTTTCAAGCTTTGCTTTTTGTAGCTAAATGATTTGGTAAGTATGCTTGTGGAATGTATGTTATATGGTGTATCACTGTCAAGTTTTGCTTAATATTTTGGGTCAAAGTCACATCTTCTGTGTCTAGAGTGTATGGCTAGTAAGTACGTGTGTTAGGGGTAATCCCATGAGTGACTGTACACTGTATTTAGCATTTCCCACACCTGTGAAATCTATTTAGTTCCGTTAGCTTCATGTTCCCCTATTGGCTGCTTCGGGTTGTGTGTGTATGAGAGGGGTGAACTTCATGGTGTAAAAGAGGGGGTTATTACTCTGTGGTACCACTACCCATTGCATGTGTGTGCGGGGTGTTACAGTTATCTGGTTAGGCATTTTATCACAATCTAAGCTTAATTGAACAATAGTCTATTCAATAATATCACTGACACATTTAACATGCTTTTCTTATGTGTCCCAAGTCATAATAACCGGACGTTCGTTCGGATGTTAAGACTGCTCTAAGACGCACGTTTTTTTAGACGCACGTTTTGGGGGTGCAGGCATGACGTGGTCCGAGCAAATGTGAAGTAAGGCTATTTAACCCCTTAAGGACACATGGCATATGTGACATGTCATGATTCCCTTTTATTCCAGAAGTTTGGTCCTCAAGAGGTTAAACTACCCTGGCCCTATCCACTTTGCTCTTGTGGTTTCTGTTCCCAGTACCTATGTAACTATGTAACTTTTAGTGCATTCCTTGATCTATTGTGTATATTCTGGCTTTGTTTCTGACCCTGTGTTAATCTTTAACCCTTTCCTGTCTTGTTTGCCTGTCTGACTGATTACTGTGTACAAGACTCTGGCTAGTTCTTGTTTTTGCTGTCTCTCCATTACCCTTACCTCGGCTGGTATCTGACTACTTTGATAGAATTTACTATGATTCCAATGTTCAAGCTTATAGGTGTCATATTAGATATCCTATATTAAAATTAGCTAACTTGGACTCAGGAAATTCTTAATGCTTAAAACGACACTTAAGACCATATATGTCTAGTTCTGGGAGCAGATAACCCCCTCCTGAGCTGTCTCTTCTCAATCAGTCTGTTCTTTCTCTTTCTCGGAACTTATCTGTTATATGTACATGACGTTCGTCTCTATGTCTTATCTGTACTCCTTTCACCCTTTCACTCCCTTCCTACTACTGTCCTATGCGTATTTGCATGTAATCACTTACTTTTTAATGTATAAAAACACAACTGACAAAATAAAGGTCAGAGGCTTATTTTGATAACCAACACATGTCTGGTGTCTAATTCACGCTTCTCCAAGTGCACTTGAAATAATAATTTGGGCTTCTTCTGAATATTACAAAGATCAATATTTGGATCTATATCAATTTGATGCCAAAACCCGGGACCTGACGGTCGAAAGACTCGGACACTAGCGTACAGGTCGATGTCCCTCTGACAGCGAAATCATCTGCAGCAAGGTAAGGAAAACTTTGTTTCTACCTATATCAATTTCGCTCTATGATCCATGTCCTACTGGTCTGTCTGGGTAAGGAACGACTCGCTGTAGCGGGTGCGAATGAACATAGAACAGCAGAGGGAGTGAGGTTAGGGGAAGTATTGTAAGGGGAAGACGAAAGATGAGAGATCTCTTCACTGATTGTAGAGATCTTGTCAGTGAAGTGAGTTGCAAAGTCTGAGGCAGTCAATTTAGTAGGTGGAAGAGTAACAATAGGGTGAAGAATAGAGTTAAATGTGTGAAATAGTCGTTTGGGTTCACGGGAGAGTGTGGTTATGAGGGTATTGAAGTCGTTTACTTTTGCAGAGGAAAGAGCCAAGCTGTATGAGTGCAGCATCAATTTATAGTGGATAAAGTCAAATGCACATGAGACTTTCTCCAACAGCGTTCAGCAGTTCTGGAGCATTTTTGAATATATCGAGTCAGCTTGGTGTGCCAAGGTTGTTGTTGTTGGGGGTGCTTGCTGCATTTAAATGTAGGAGGTGCCATTATGTCTAGTTGAGAGGAGAGGGTAGAATTGTAGAAGGAGGTTGCAGAGCTAGGACAGGTGAGGCTTGAGATGGGTCTCAGACTTTCTTGCAGCAGTATTGGGGTTTCATAATTCCGAAATCAGGCTGTTGAATAAAGATATGTGAGGGTCAGATAGGCTTGCAATAAAGCTGAGGGAGGGGAAATGTATCTAGGCACAGAGATGAAGGGATAGTTATACAAATAAAAACAAACATATCAATAAAAGAAGGGAGGGTTCAGAGGTCAGTCAGAAATCAGAGGGGAAATAGAGGAATGCATATAGGTGAATAAAACAATTAAATACAGGACTAGCAAAACTACACTTTAGCATGACAGACAAGATATAAAGGCAAGATAATATACAATGCACACAATATATATAAAATAAAATAAAAGTACAGGGTGGTTAAATTAAATATAAATGATGCTGTGCAGGGTAGGGTCTTAGTGTGGTCTTCCAGAAGGCTACCTTTGCTTAGTGCACACAATCAGCTGATGGAGCTCAGACAGTCTTGCAGCAGAATAGAGCAGCCATTGACTACTTACTGATGAAACATGACTTAGGCTGTGAAGCTATTGAAGGTATGTGCTGTAGTAACTATCCATATCCATAAACATATAAAAGATTTACATGAATTAGTACAGGATATCAAACAGGGTACTGGCTTTTTGGGGGATTGGAATTGGACATTTAAGCTAGGAACATGGTTGACTTTACTAATTAAGAAAATGTTGTACTTTTTGCTATTAGCTGTATTTGTTATTATGACCATTTTTCTAACCTTTAGATTTTTCTCATGTTTACAAACCTCTCAATGTAAAAACACAGCTACTGTTGGTCGTACCTTAACTTACATTCCAGCTACGACTTCGGAAGGTTTTTACGATGTTACCTTGCCTAACAAATGAAGGAACCCTCCTCAGCTGATACTGGTGGTCTCTCAGTCCAAGGGAACCGTGGTGAAGAAATAAATGAAAGTCTCACAGGCTTTGGCTAGCAGGCCTGGAAATACCTTGGGACATTTGGGTGACCCTAGGATCAAAATAGGGGATTGTGATAGAATTTACTTTGATTCCAAGGATCAAGCTTATAGGTGTCATATTAGATATCCTATATTAAAATTGGCTAACTTGGACTCAGGAAATACTTAATGCTTAAAATGACACTTAAGACCATATACGTCTAGTCCCGGAGCAGATAGCCCACTCCTGAGCTGTCTCTTCTCAATCAGTCTGTTCTTTCTCTTTCTCAGAACTTATCTGTTATATGTACATAACGTTCATCTCTATGTCTTATCTGTACTCCTTTCACTTCCTTCCCACTACTGTCCTATGAGTATTTGCACGTAGGAACTTACTTTTTAATGTATAAAAACACGACTGACAAAATAAAGGTCAGAGGCTTATTTTGATAACCAACATGCACCTGGTGTCTAATTCATGCTTCTCCAAGTGCACTTGAAATAATAATTTGGGCTTCCTCTGAATATAACACTATATTGGGATCTATAACACTAAGCTTTATCTCTGTCTGTTGTCAAGTCCGGCAATTCTTAGGCCCGATTATACGTTATTTCCTTGTCTTGTCCCTTGCTGTCCTAAACTCTGCGTGTTGGGGTAGTGAACTGTGACATACACTACCTATACAGTAAGGTCAATGTAGTTCAGGGGTAGGCTATCTTTAGCACTCCAGATGCTGTGGACTACATCTCCCATGACGCTTTACCAGCATTATCACTGTTTTGCGAGATGTAGTCCACAACACCTGGAGTACAGAAGGTTGCCTACCCGTGATCTAGTTCTTAACACCTTATTCAGTCTGACTACATACCAGTACCAAGTATTAATTTTGAATAACATTCAAAGTGCAATTTTATTGTACATCAGTTGAATATCACTGGAATTGCCTGAATTAGCATATATAAAATAAAAATTCAACATTAATTTGTTATATTTAATATTTGTTTGTTTGACAATATAGCATTGTAACTATATTTGTGCCCAGCCTTGCAGCCTTGTTTGTTTGTTTTCTTTCATTATATTTCCATAGTTTTTGGAGAGTCTTTACAAGTGATAACATAAGTGCAGATATATACTGTAACGGATCACCTGGCACCCGGACTGGGTACCTCCGTTGATGGATGCTCCTAGTGCTTCCCAAGGGCTCCAAGAACTCCACTTGACACCATAAGCACTGCAGACCCCACAAACTGCCACAGCTTGGTTGGGGTTCTCACCGTCTCCTACCCACCCTGGACCTGAGAGAAGGCTCCAGGCTCCAGGCTCCAGTGGGTGAACTTCTCTTCCTTTAGAGAGCGAAGCAGGAACAAGCTCTTAAAAGAGCTTAGTGATTATAGCTAGGGGAGTATACAGAGTATAGCAATCCCCCAGTGTAGATGCAGCATTTTCCCCCACACATGAGACGAGGCTCTATGTTGAGGGTAAAACAGGAATCTCTGCAGTCTGAGGATTTATTGGCACTTATATACAAGTTTTCAAACAAGGTTACCACCCACGTGGACCTTGTGGGATACAGGACAATTTTTTTTTAAAAGCCAATCAAAACATTACAGTACAGTCAGACACTCCCAGCCAAGGCATACAAACCCACCCCTCTGCCTGTGATATAATTACTGAACACAATAGGTTAACTTAATTATCACAGGCAGGAAATATACAGTTTTATACAATATTCATAACTTCCAAACCATACATGCAATTTCCATAAAAGTTACATATTCTGAACCAGCATAATCAGTATAAAACATATTCAAAAATCATACAATTTGGTCCAGTGGTTCAAAAGATAGGTGGAAATCCTATTTGACCGACTGCAAGCATGGCTTTCCTGCCCAAAACAGTTCCACAGATTCAGGCTGTGCATCCGGTCTACCTTCTCCTCTATCCTGGAGATAATTGCCTTAAGTGCTTGTGGTAACTTAATTATCTCCAGGTACAGGGAATATCTCCATTTACAACAACAGTAAAAATACATAAAAATACACAATTCCTATTATACTGAACAGAACCCCCACATTCAACCTATCCCCAGATAGCTTGGATCTGAGCGCTAAATATATCCGAACAGCGCTCAGATCCCACGAACAGAATAAAATTGCCATGGGGTTAAAGTTTAGCAAGGGCTGATGAGAGATTGAGGAGGGACAAAACAGCCAGTTTAAACTGGTCTGGCAGTGTCCCTGGGACAACGACCTGCTGGAGAAACAATAGACAGGAAAAAGGGGGAGGGGAATAGCACATTTTCTCATGGAATTAAAGGGGCGGAAACATTGTGTTACAATCCGATATGCCCAAATGATAGTTTTAAAGGGCCATACACCCCAGGGCCATAATCATGAGGCAAAAGGCGAGCAATCAGGTCCCTCCAGATCCCAGTGGCGCGGTTATTTTTGCCACATATACATATAACAGTACTTGTTTTTTGAAATACATATGCTGTCTTTTTTTATATTTTTTAATAATTTTAAAATATAGTTTTATTAAGCATAAATATATAATGACAGTAATGACAGGATTTTTTTATTGGGAAAACATTGCTAGCTTTTCCCATGTGAGTTGATTCAAAAGCTTTCAGTGTTTGACGAGAAGGTATAAAACTTAACCAGTTTGTTGTTACATCAAGTAAAATGTTCTTTCACTGCTAAGATAATGTTATTTAGCTCGCGTTTTCTGTTAAGTTTCAAAACATTATAAACAATTAATACAATTTATAATTTCTTAGAAACAGGAAATTTGTTAGCCCAAACAATTGATCAAAATTAATTCAATACAAAATTGACTGTTACCAGCAATATTGAATGTCATTTAATTTTCTTAACACAGTGGAATAATTTGTTGTATGGCTCTGTTCATCACTGCTTCTAGTGGATAGTGGTCATTTGCAGACTCTGGAATTCATGTTTGTATATGGTTTAAGGAAATTAAGGATTAATATAATTTTTAATCAGCGTTAGTAATAATAGTAACACATTTTATTCATGTTTGTGGCAGAAATGCAACTACGACTTTTTTTGTATATTTTGATGCACAAATTTGAGAACCAACTGGCTGCTTGTATTTTGCTATTTATTTAGCAGCTTAACACTATATACACATAGTAGGCCAATTGTGTTATTTACACTCATATATTTCACTTTTGTATAGCTTCTATATTGCCAGATTTATTGTTGTTTTAAAATATTATGGCAAATACTATAGAATTATATACAACATTAATGCTTATTTTGAAGACTTATTCAGCATTACATTAAATGGTCATGTGGCCTTTGATATACACAGAGAAGGTTTGAAATAATCTGAGGGGGGAGGGGTAAACCTTACAGATGAAGAGAAGCTAAGGATTAGTTTACCCCTCCTATAATGAAATTTGTGCGTTATTCCTCTATATTAACAATAGTTGCATGCTCATAGGCCCACAGTGCATTTTTATTCCAGTCCTTTCAAGAGGAGTTGGCCTTGTTTATAAGAGGTATTTTGTTGTTTAATGACTTGGGTGTAATCTACAAAGTGTGTTTTGTTGTGCATATTTGAAGTGTTCTGCATATGGCCATTTGCAGTGACATCTAGAGCGGCCCCATTATCCTCATATGGTTTAGGATTCAATTAATATCCTAAATCCATGTTTGTTTACAACTCTCACTAAATTTGCTTCATACGTATACTCTATTTGTCCACAGTAAAGCTGTTTACACATTCTTGTGTTTCAGGAAGCTGAGTTGGACTATAGTCTTACTTTAAGGCATATATATATATATATATTTTTACTACTGAACAAATTACTTTGCCCACATAACTTTATAATGCTGGTCTTGTGTATGCTTCATCCCAAGTTGCTCACAGGTGGTTGCTGTCATTAACTCAAAAGAGAACTTGGGAGTTTTCTGACCATTGAATGCTAGATAGTAGTGTTCGTAAATGACTGTGTAGAAACTCGGTCTTATTCGCACCATGCCAGAGCACTTAGTATATATGGAGTTACAGTGACATGAGACTCAAGTTACCCATCAGAAATATTATTATTGAGTTTAGATACACAACAGCAGGATTGTCAGAGACTGAAACACAAGGCATGGAAACTAACACACATACACACATATCCTACAAATTTGGAATCTGCATGCCCCGCTGTGTAAGGTGAGGGTAAAAGGAGCACATATGAACTGGATCACAGCTGACCTCATCCAAATGTACCAGTTTCGGGATTCTTTGTGGTCAAAGTTTAAGCGTACTGGCTCTATGAATGATCACTGTGCGTATAGACAATGGCGAAATATATGCACAAAACAAACAAAATTGGCCAAGGCCCAATATTTCTATGAAAATCTGAACAATAACATCTCAAACCCTAGAAACTTTTGGAAAGTCATAAATAAACTACAAACTCCCCCAATCCATTCCCAACCCTCCACTGTCAAAGTGGATAACCAAACCCTGCAACTTCCCTTAGATGTAGCAAATGCCTTTAACAATTATTTTGTCAGATGCTCTACTGCCCTGATTGCCAAGCTAATAAATGGCACACATCCTGAAGCTACAAATGTGGATCAGGTCTCACTAAATTTGCAAAGGCCCAATACAGACAAGTTCATTTTTAGACCTGTACCTGTTAGTGTCATTGAAAAACATCTTAATAATCTAAAAATGAAAAACCAGTCCGGACCTGACCAAATCCCAGCAATGCTGTTGAAGCTCAGTGCGCCGGCAATTGATAAACCCATCGCAACTCTAATTAACAAATCCTTGGTGTCTGGATACATACCCAAACTTTGGAAGACTGTGAGAGTAGTGCCTATCCATAAAAGTGGTGACACTACTTTGGTTTCTAACTATCGCCCTATATCATTGCTCCCGGTATTGTCAAAAATCTTAGAAAAATGTGTCCATACGCAACTATGTGAGTATTACCAACAATCAAACTATCTGACCTCTGATCAATCGGGCTTTCGCCAGAATCACTCCACTATAACTGCCCTCTTAAAATTTTGCAATGACATCCAAACTGGCATGGAACAAGGAGACCTAACTGGAGCTATTTTCCTTGATTTTGCTAAGGCCTTTGACACAGTAGACCACGACATTCTACTGCACAAACTCAAAAACTCAGGTATTGGTGATCATTCGCTAAACTGGTTTCGATCGTATGTATCGGATCACTCGCAATATGTGTCCATTTATGACAGCAACTCCCTCCCTCTCCCAGTCACGGGTGGTGTTCCCCAAGGTTCCATTCTCGGCCCCCTACTATTTTCATTATTTATAAATGATCTGGCTAATGTCTGCAAATCCTCAAATGTACACATGTATGCAGATGACACGGTAATCTATGCGAGCAATTCCGAACTACCGCAGCTTGAGGCTGTGCTCCAAGACCAGTTTACAGAGGTAGAAAAGTGGATCGCAAAAAACAAACTCTTCCTGAACACTGACAAAACTGTCACAATGATCTTTGGAACAGTACCTAAATTACACAAATTACACAATTCCCACCTATCCATCAAAACAATTTCAAATGGCACACTGACCGCAGTCCACTCATTCAAATACTTGGGTATGATGTTAGACCCCAATCTATCTTTTGGCCTGCACATAGAAAAGCTTGCATCTAAACTTTATCCAAAACTAGGTGCCCTGTACAGAAACAAATCCTGCCTAAGCCCTTCAGTAAAGGAAAAGATTTTACAGCAAATGCTGATGCAATCATTGATTATGGGGATGTAGTATATGCATCTGCATCGCAATCCCACATTAATAAACTCAACACATTGTATAGCTCGTTCTGCTGATTTGTGCTACAATGTAATTACAGGACCACCATTGTGACATGCTAAAAGAACTAAACTGGCTGTCGCTGGAATCCAGACGCACCCTTCATCTTTCTAGCCTTGTGCTTAAGAGCTTTTCTGGGAAACTCCGACCCTACCTGAACACAATGCTTTCCCCGGCTGTTCCCACTTCCTATAACCTCCGATCCAGTACCAACACTTTACTAACTCTACCTCTATACAAAAAGAAAGCAGCCCGATCCTCCTTCTCCTACAGAGCACTGCATTTGTGGAATGACCTCCCGCACAAATTAAAATCTTCCCTAAGCTTAAAGTCCTTTAAGAGATCCCTCTCTACATACCTCAAAACAGAATGCGCCTGTCACGGTGGATTATATATTTCCTACCTGTTCTATGTAAAATTTTGTATATATTGTATATTAATATTGTTTTTGTATTTTATTGTACACTAACTGTAACAATGCAATGATTTGTGGACCCAGGACATACTTGAAAATGAGAGAAATCTCAATGTATCTTTCCTGGTAAAATATTTTATAAATAAATAAATAATGTACATACAGTTATAAGTAGTAAGTGGCATCATTAATGCTTTCTTCCCTTACTGATATAACAGAAGAGAGACTGTGAAGATAGACATACATTTCCTCTCTCCCAAGTCCCCACTGAGTAAGTCATTTATATATATTTATGCTTAAAAACATTATATTTTGAAAATATTCAAAATAAAAAAGATAGGATATGTATTAAAAAGACAAATACTGTTTATATATATATATATATATATATATATATATATATATATATATATGTGTGTGTAATATATGTGTATTTTGTCTCAGAATAGGCTTTTAACAGTAAAATACACTGGGCTGTGGTTATCTGTAGTTTTTTTCAGTTATAGAAAAAAACTGTAGGGAAATCCTTTATGGCTAAAGGGAAGTCACCGATTACCAAAGTATTTGAACCAAGATGTTTTTTAACCAAGAAGTTTTTTAACAAAACAATATTATAAATTGGGGGTGTAGCCTACCTTTTTCTGTCTTATAGGGCGGATCCTGATGCTATTTTGGATGAGGGAACTTAAAGAGAAAAGCCATATTTATAGAGGCAGAGAAAAGCCATCTTCATAGAGGGGTAGGCAGAGAGAAGCCATCTCTGCCTACCAGTTCCTTCATTGAAGATGGCATCAGGATCCACCCTATTGGACAGAATAAGGTAGGACACGCCCCAATTCCTAATATTGTTTAGTTAAAAAACATCTTGGTTAAAAAACATCTTGGTTCAAATACTTTGCCTGAAATCTATCCCTAAACTAGGGTGGAATTACGTTAGTTATCCCCTCTTGTATCAACAAGATAAGTTACTCTCTGCAGGGACTTCCGGGTACGAACATTGTAAAACTACTTTTTTCTTTGACGTTTTTTGAGGGAACCTCATACTCTTAGGCTTTGCTGCCTGTCTCTTATATATTTTTTTCTAGTTGGTCATCAAGCGCCTATCCATCAGTTGTTTATCTATTTGATTACCAATACAAGTAGGTAGACTTGCTCTGGATAGATTACATGTGAATGGTAGTTACGTAGTTAATGTACACAGGGTTATTAAAGGCATTCATTAGAAAGAGTGAGCTGCTTACCACTGAAAAAAAGGAATGGAACCTGCTATACAGCAATTTGAAAAAAAAATCTCTGAAGAATATTACACTTTGGCAGAAAATACATGGCTGGAGAGGTTAATGACTGAGTAGCTTACAGCAAACATATTGCTGAAGGCTGTTCTGCAACAGTTTAACAGAAAAGAGCAATCTTCTGAGATAAGACTCGGAGTATAGATTAATTGACCCAAGATGGTTGCCACTAGGGTCTCAAATTAAAGAGAGATTATTACATAGATTTTGATTATTTGTCAGCTTTTCTTGGAAACAAGACTTGGAATAGGACAGTGTCAGCTTACATTTTTGCAACATGGCTCACTGGTTATGATGTCTGGTTCACTGGCTCTTTACTTTGCTTTATGTTTATCCGGTATGTGTATCTTAATTTTGCTATATTTTTAAGGATGTATTCAAGTTAAACTCTAAGTATTGTAATAATTTATTTCCCTTTTATACCTACTTTGCATATTGGGTACTATGATCTGGGTTCAAGCCTGAAATTTGTAGAACTTTTGCCATACAATTAATTGGAGTAGATAGATAAGATTATAAAATATTAGATTATTTGTGAGTAAAGAAACTATTAATTATAAATTATTTCCCAGAGCTGGCATATGTAAATGTGTCTACCTTAATAACTGAATAACAAAATTGAATTTTGGTCTCTGGTACTGAGACTGTCTGAGTTGCACCCAGCTACATACTGCTTAAAGGGATAGAGTGCCGTTCCACATCCTACCATAACTACCTTAATAACTGAGTCACAACAGTGACTGCCCAAATAGGAGACATTTCAAAATATCACTGTAATTAAAAACATTTTGTGTTAACTATATAAGCTAGGAAATGTTATATTTCTGCTTATTATCTGTCCTATTCAGTTTAGTCTTCTTTTAAACATAATGGCCTTTGGGTATTAGAGTTATGTCGTTAAAGGTGTTATTTTTTGCATACCCCACTGTTTCCTCATCATGTGTTAAATTATCTTGTTTTCAGCATTCTATTTACACACAAAACACAAGCTATTACCTTATAGTTTTAGTTTATGAAGTTGTTTTCAGTCTAGAATTTTTGCTGACTCAATCTCTTTTAGCTTATCCACATGGCTTCCCCATTGAATTTATTTGACATTTCTTGCATCCAGAATTGCATCATTCATTTTAAACGGACACATTTTTTTTTTTATAAGGATGTAACTGTATTTTCTGAATGAATGCTGTTTTGTAGTAATAATATATTGAAGTCTGTTGACTTTACATACAAATCTTATTTAAGCCATTTGTTTAATTTAGTGCCAAAATAATGAACCAATGTAATGATACACATCAATGTTAATATCTATATTTCATATAATTTATTTTTTAACTTAACTGAGGAATACACAGTAAACACATTATCTTCATGTACAGGGCCGGCCTTAGGGGTGTGCGAGCTGTGCAGCCGCACAGGGCGCCATGCCAACAGGGGCGCCGGGCAACCAACACAGCTCGCACAACCAGGTCCTGCCTTACCTCAGAGCGCACTGGTGGGTGAAAGATTGCGCCCTGGCCGGCCCTTACAGAGTGCGCTCTGCTTTGGTATTGGCCGGTGAGGATATTGAGGACCTCCCTCACCGGCCCGTTGTTTGGATGATGGGAGCGAGCAGTGAGCGCTTTGACTCTGCCCTCCTCTCGCGAGCTCTGCATTTGGAGTGTTGCCGCGGCAATGCTCTCATACTATCAACGCGGAGCTCGCGAGAGGAGGGCTCCTGTTCTGCAAGGTGCAGAACTTCAAGAGCTGGCAGAGACCGCTGGACCACCAGGTAATCGGTATTCTCCCACCCCTGCCCAAAGGTATGCAAGAGGGAGGGGGGCAGAAGGGGGAATCAACATTAATTAATTTAAGAAAACAAAACCTAAAATTGCTCTCCCACCTCCTAATTTAAAGCCTTATGTCACCCCCTACCCACAAATCATCACTATCCCACCCTTACTGTGTTAACTGCACACACTCCATAACACACACACACTACATAATCTACTCACACACAACATAATCTACACACACACACACACAAACCACATAATCTACACACACACTACTTAATCTACTCACACACTACTTAATTTACTCACACACACACACACTACATAATCTACTCACACACAACGCCCCCTATAAACACACTATGTTCTCTACACACATACACACTAGATAACTCACAAACACTACAAAATGTACAGACACACTATGCTCCCTATACATACACACTACGGAACTTGCACCCATACACACTACATTCCCTATACACACACACTATGTTCCCTAAACACATACACACTACATCCCCTTTACACACACACTACATACCGTATACACACACTGTTTCCTACACACATACACACTACATTCCCTTTTCACACACACACACACACACACCATAACCTACACACATACACACTACATCCCCTATACACACACACAAACACACACACACACACACACACTACATCCCTATCCCACACCACACTATTTTCCCTAAACACACTGCATTCCTATTCCACACACAACATAATGGCATGGCAACTTCAGGGAGCCAGGACACTCTTGTTAGAAATTTGTTTTTACTCCTAATGCAAATCTATACATGTGGGAGGAATTCTTCTAGCCCATATATATATATAGAATGTTCTGCTCTTTAACCCATTAAGACCAAACTTCTGGAATAAAAGGGAATCATGACATGTCACACATGTCATGTGTCCTTAAGGGGTTAAAAATACCAGACATTGTGTGTACCATAATAAGTACAATTTAAAATGATTCTGATTCTGAGAGTAATATTTAAATATGCATGTATATTAATATGGGTGTATTATTATTATTATTATTATTATTATGTGTTATTACGCCTATAACATTTACAAATGTATTAATATACGTATATATGCATGATATGCCCAGAAATCACATTAATACGTAACACCTATGTAATGGAGGCTTAGCACTTTTTACAAGATGGATGAGGGCAAGTGACCATGGAGGGGTGCTGTGAATATTTTTCGCACAGGGCGCCTAAAGGCCTAAGGCCGGCCCTGTTCATGTACACAACATAATGTAATATTTTGACACACATTTTTTATATATATGGCTCTCTCATATATGAGATATATGCTTTTGATTTAGGTTTGTTCATTTTCTCTGCTAAAAAGTGTCATAAAAAAACATAACATTCAGATATAAAATAGCTTCTGTGTACCACTGCATTGTGGTTATTTTTTTTTGTTTTTCGGGGATTTTCATTATGTCTATATCTTTAAGAAAGCACTTAAATATAGATATAGTGGGTGTTTGAAAAAGTTTATAATTATCTAATCTCCCAATACATTTTCTTTTATTATGTAGGTATCACTAATTAGTACTAGGGCAATATAAGTTTGTCTGTTATTTTTCTTGCATTTTCACCTTATAAGAGCTCTCATTGTCAGTCACAGACATATAGTTGTACGTGAGTTGATTGGTGAAATGTGTCTGTAGATCATAGCCAATATCAACCTTGAAGGGAAGAGATCACAAACAGTAGGACCCTCACCACTTTAGATCATCATGAAGAGTGGACATGAGCAAAAGTTTAACAGTATAGCTAGAAGCAGCCACCTCCTCTTCATGGATACCAAGATGTATATCAAGAATGTATGGGTCTCACTGATCTACCTAACTATGTTATACAGCAGGAACATTAGAATTTAATTTGAACTAGATAAGTTTGGGTAATCACAGAAACACAGAAGATGATCAGGACTGAATGGGGTTTAACCCCTTAAGGACCAAACTTCTGGAATAAAAGGGAATCATGACATGTCACACATGTCATGTGTCCTTAAGGGGTTAAGTACCAGAGAACCAAGTAGGAGACATAAAGAAAGTCTGATAGTATCTGGGGATACCACAAACACATAGGAACTATAAAGAGGAGGTAAGCAGGACAGTAATCCTAAATATTCTTATTATTTCCTTTTATTTTCTGATTTTATTCATGTTAGAGAATATATTTTTTAACTAAATAGCCCTTAAACCGTAACCTCTATACAAAACATAAATATGTAAGTTAAACTATTACTACTGAACTATGTTTGTATTGTACTTTTGGCAAGGTCATCAATAAACAGAACAAATATTAGCTCAAACAGTACCTGTCCCACAGATGCTCTGAATTGTCTTATTTGGTATTTTGGGAAAACGTAATCAATGGAAATCCTGTCATCCGTACTGTGATGTTTCACATTTTCTGCATGCAAATACTGCAGAAATTACTGGTTCTTATGAATAAAAAGTACAGCTGAATAATGCAAATACATTTTTCATGAGTTCAAATGATTTTGTGAATTACTTCCATACATGGATTGCATAACATTACCCAGGATCATTTTTATAGTTTTAACGTTAGCTCCTACTAAAAATGTACTGCTTTTATATTTTATATAAGAACACATTCCCCATACCTGCCTTTGACACTACCAAATAAACAAATTTGTACATCATAAAAAAAATGTAGGATTGCAAAGGGCTTTCAGGTTTTGAGCATGCCAGTTCATTATAATCTCATTGTTCAGAGACATTGCAGTGTTTTTTTTTTCTGAAAAATGTTATAGAGTTAAAAATAAACATACATATAGCTGGACAGATTTGTCAGAGAAGGCTGTCGACAGAATGTATTAGAGCAGTGGTTCTTTCTTCAAGGTACACCAACAGTCCACGATTAGTTCTGTTCCAATAGAGATAATGACAAAATGCGGACCATTTGTATACCTTGGGAACTGAGTTTGGAGTCAATGGCTTTGACCAAGGTGTTACCTTACTACTGCACACAGTCAAAGAAAAAATTAAGAATTCAAAACACAAAACATGATATGCAAAAATGACATCAGGAAACAAAGCATATTATGTATTTTCTATTTGAATCCTATAGAGATCATATGTGATAATATGGTCTACTCAAGGTCTGGGGATGAAAAACGATCAGCTTTAATGTTCAGGAAAGGTTTCTCCAATAAACCTGCTTTTGACGACATTCCTGACTTCGTCCAGTTCTTTCTACTGTTGTAAAGTGTAAATTGTAGGAAATTCAAAGTGAATTTCATATATTAGATTAAAATAAACAAATTCAAAACATTCTCCAAGTCGGGTATGTTGGCCTAAAATGTTAAATTCACAATGTACATTTCAGTAAACAACCCTTTAGGTTATTTTGTGAGGTTTAATCCCTTCGTTAATAAGCGCCCTACAAATATTGTCGGAAAAACAGTATTCATAGCTGGCATGAAAGAAAATAGTAACAATGTGTTTGTACTGGGGTACAGAGATACACAAAACAACAAATTATGTAAATTTATACAATTAGTTTTTAATTGTTTTGTATATAAATATTAAGATAATATAATGTTTTAGACCAGGCATCTCAAACTATGTCCCCCGGATAATGATAGTCTATAACTCTCATAATTCTATGTATGCAATAGCTGGCCAGAAAATAATGGGAGTTGTGGTTCAGCAACATTTAGGGGGTGGAGTTTGAGATACCTCTTTCAGAAATTATAGAGTACCTTTTGTCTAATACTAGCATAACCATAAAACTTTTGGCGCATTCAACAACTATTACAAAAAACAGGTAAACAAAAAAAAGGTAAAATACCCTACTTATGGGTATTTGTAAATAACTTGATGGCTTATTAGCACTGCCGTTTCATAAAAATGGTAGCAGAATGTAAAAATGTCTGGATTTGAACAAAAGGCCTCCACACGATGAGAGTACTGATATCACTATTAGCAATACAGCTTCTTAAAAATGGTTACAGAATGTAATAATAATATATTTAGGCATTATGCCTATATATGGTAATGGCATTTACATAATGTTTGCAGACATGGGTCTCACGTGACCATGCACAAAAGGTGATAGGCGGGATGGGGAGCTCTGTGCACCCCTCTCCTTCCTGTCAATTGGGGCAGACTGCCCCTACCACCCCATTTGGTGTGCTACTGTCCCACCAAACTGTTAGAATGCAGCAATACAGTTCTATTCTTTGAAATCTATTGCATTGTGTAAGAGAAGGCGTTGTTATTTTTAGGCCTGTTGAAGAGATTAAAAAGATCAAAACAAAGCCCTAGTAGAAAAATGTGTTTTGCTTCTAGCTTAAAATCCTTCCTGAGTGTAAAGTAAAATCAACTTTTCAAATACTGCATTTACTATTACTTGATAACCTTTCTTTATAACCTCCATGTTATGTAGTAAATTAATTTAATCTCTTAAGTGCATTTTAATATTAGAAAATGCCTGTACACATTTTTTTCTATGTCTTGATGCTGTTTTAGGTCAGATCACATTTAAATAAATCAATATCTGTCAAGATATATAGTGCATTACTGTGATATTGGCAAAAGGACTAATACGTAATATTTTCTTACATATTAGAAATTCACTAAATAGTCTCATTACCTTATTCAAGTTGAATAGACAATTATAAACCAGAAAATAAAATATAACCAGCACCTTATTACTTACTTATTACTTGTTACTATTTAGTTACCACTAGATTTGGAAAGGACTATAGTATTTAACATAGTTAGAGGTGAGAGTTATTTACAGGGACTAGTAAAAGTGGAGCAATCACTATTGAAACTAACTGCATTTTCTTGCAGATTGTCCCATGTTTAGAACTTTGCTCCACTGTTGTTCTTTACAAACATGTATATAAATTATGTTATGGAGTGTGCGTCATTCAAGAATAACATGAAAGTGAATGAGTGCTATGCATAGCTAAGGAATATGAACAGAAAGCATTAAGTGTGTAATGCTTAAAGCCTCTATTTCGCTTTCGTGTTATAATCAAGGTCAATGCGAAATGACTCACAGAGTTATAGGAATTGAATACTTGGTACAGCATTCAGTTAAAATTAAATGTTATTAATATGCCTATAAAATTGACAAATATGAACCTATACATCATACAGAGAGTAACAAATAGAAATAAATAAATTCATATTCTAATACAATTATTAGATAAAGCTGCACTAAGATAGTTATCAACAAGCGTAACATTACCACTGGTTAAGTCTATATTAAGCCTCAGTGTTTAAATTATTTAAAAAAATATTTCATATGTCTGTTATTTTACCTCTAACACTATAATAACTTGTTAAACTATTATTCTATTTCATAATATACTGACTGGAATATGCACTTTAATTCTGGGGGTGTTCAAGGACACTACTCATACCCTTTCAAGAGACAAGTTACACAATAAGGAGTAATAAAACATAACGGCACAATGATTCATCCCCTGTTAAAAATAAAGCACAGGACTCTGCTTATGTAAATTAAGTTCAAATGAGAGACACCCCCGTAGCAATGAAATACAACAAGACAGACACCAACTCAACTAATATTAAAATAACAGGAATACCATAAAGCTACCTTACTTACTTACCATGTCTACATATTGTATAGGAGCTGGGGGTCATAATGTGGTTCATGGGGCTCAAAATTAGTCTTCCATAACTAGTCCCAAAATATAACCCATGTCTGTCATTTAATATGAAATTACACATTTTAAGGCCCAGCCTGGCCACAGAACAAACCCAGCAGGTTGTAATGATCAGTTGTAAGAGGATTTCTTCAATTGTCCTTTCTTCATCTTCTATGTCTTGTGCCATCCAAGCACCAGCGATAGCTGTATAGAATGATCAAACACCGTCAGTATTTTCAATATTGTGTAGTTTGGCTGGATACACCATGTTACAGTAAAATAGGAAGGGAGAGAGGTAGGGTGAGAAGGGGGTAATGATCAGCCAGCTCCTAACCCATAAGCTCAATTCTTTTCTAATCTAATTCTTCTAACACTAATACACTGGCATTAATTCTGATATCCCTAAAATCTCAACCTAATGCTACTGATTTGAAGCTGTCTAAACCAAATATTTGTACTGTAACCACCTAAACAAAATTCTCCTAAGCTTAATAAAACATCAACCTTCTAAATCTTATTTTTAAATCCTAATGCTGAAAAATTGGATGCTGTAATTTGAAATTCCCAGCCGTGTGTCCCTGCCCATATCCAAATGCTCTTCCATCTACGATGTTTTCTAGAACAACCAACTTTACTGTAATGCATTATATAATAATGCATTGTAATAATTCCAGTGAAGAAGTTATGTTCTGGCCAGTCCTACTCTGGTATTTAACTTCATTAAGAAACTTAACTTTATTCTCTTCATTTCGTACATGGGAAAGAAAGTATGAATATAATATAGAAACTGCTGTAAGACCTGTTGATTATTTCTCTACTTTTACCACACACTTTTAGATTAATCCTTGACACTTTGCAATTCACAACTATATTTCTCCCATAAAACCCTATAGAAAGGATTGGTATATTCAAAGGATGACCATTTTACCCCCAGGTCTCTTATATATATATATATATACACATGTTTATAGATTAGGCATGTTGGGTAGTTTGTAGGGTACCAATTCGTGATGAAAATAGGAAGAAACATAAAAAGTACAAGTTTCTGACAATTTGTACTTCATATAAGCAATATAATATCTACTGATATATAGGATTAATATATTTTCTGCAAACGTGGGAACAATTTTGTTAACAATTGAATCCGCAGTGTACAAATTAAAATGCAGTAAGAAAGAATAAAAGTATCTTGAACCTTGTGATGCTATCTTTATCCCTTATAAGAATGTAAATTATGTTGTTTGAAGTCTTATGGTGAAGAAGATTGTTAATTATCCTCTGATTATTTATTATATATATATGATTAGAACCCATGTCTTTATCTTAACAATTAGCAAGCCATATGTTTGATTATCTTCATACTACTCAGTCTCGTTAGTTATTATGCCCACTGGAGTATGTGGGCTTTATTCTTCATGGCCATCACAGTAATCACTGACTATGTATTAGCATTTTGTCTTTATCAATTTTGCATGAATGTTCGTCAAATAAAGAATATCAACACAAATGATGTAAATTAAAACCATATCACTCTAACAAAACATGTTGTACACAATCTACATACAATTATGTATGTACATATTTCCAATTATATAGGAGGTAACTGAATTGAAGACAACCACAATTTTAGAAATTAATCAAACAAGCTAAAAGGACCAAGTCATTTGAATCCTATTAGCTGTTAATGGAAATGAAATAAGCAACGTATTAACTGCCTCATATTTCTATATTTAAACACTAATGGCTTGATTTAATGGACCTTGGCATGTAAAAATATGCATTGTCTCAGAAGAAAATGTATGCTAAAATGATATTTACAGGTGTCCGTATCTTGTCCATTATTCTTGTGGAGAAAAATCCCTGGGTAAGTTCATCAACTTCCATAGAAATGCATTGAACTTGTGATGCCAAATCATATTTACTAGATGGACAAAACCACATATGTGCAAAAATAGGGAATGTTTACATTATTATTCAACACATTGTAATATACTACTTATTATATATTGATAATATTTGGAAGAAAAGTGTCATAAAAATAGGAATTATATTGCCAAAATTTGCCAGCGTTATCAGTGTTAAAAGGTGATATTCATATTCAAGAAGCATAAATGCAAGCTAGTTCAATTTTTGCCAATTCAATTTTGCCTGTGGGTTTTATTTTTACCATACTTGCAAAAGAATTTCCCAAAATATTATTGAGCATTCTAGACAACCACCAAGTATCCTGGTTGTTATGCTGTAACTAGAACGTTCAGCGGTATCTAGGACACACAGTAATATTTCAGTGAGATTAACTTACAATGCTTTTTTTCAACACAGTAAAACCATCTCACTGGCAAAATCTAAAGGGCAAAATGAACTCGCAGAGTTATGGTTTGAAGAGGCGGACTCTCAATGCTTTAGATAGGTTATCTAATTTCAGCAGAAACATCAGGAAATCAGTTATGCTGCAGCTGTCAACTTACGCTAGATTTTTTAACTGTGAATCAAACTAGAAAATCTCATGGATATTTTAGAGAAATATGTGCAAAATTAATTTTATGCTGTACCCTGGTTTTCTCATACTAGTAAATTGAAGGGTAAATGTATATATTTAACCCCTTAAGGACACATGACATGTGTGATATGTCATGATTCCCTTTTATTCCAGAAGTTTGGTCCTTAAGAGGTTAAAAGGTATACCTGTCATGATACACACAATTTTGTCTTAAATGACAAGTGTTAAAATGATAATATAGGCATTAAAAAGCAACTTTAGCTTACTGAAGCAGTTTTGGTGTATAGATCATGCCCCTGCAGTCTCAACGCTGTGTTAGCTACCTTTTAGAAGTTAAATCACTTTTGTTTCTGTCCATGCAACCATCAACACAACTTCCTGGCTGTGAATGACACAGCCTCTTACTTTATTCTTACCTCTGTAACTTAACCTTTAATGCTGAAATGGAGGTTCCTGCAGACTCTAGCAGGCTATGAATAGAGCAGGAAATGGGACATTCTAAATTAAAAAGGCTGAGCAATAAAGGGAGGTTTCACATTAACTTCACAGGAAGTGTTTAAGAAGGCTGTGTAAGTCACATGCATGGAGGTGTGGCTAGGGCTGCATAAACAAAGTGATTTAACAACTAAATTACAGATAATTGAGTAGTGAGACTGCAGGCTCATGATCTATATACCAAAACCCCTTCATTAAGGAAAGTTATTTTGGTTCCTATAGTATTTATTTTTTTAAATTTAATCTAAATGGAAATGCCTTTAATATTTTGGTCTCTCCCCATCTGTCAATCAAATCCCCAGTATTAGATTGGTGTCAGTGACACATGGAGTCTAATTCCATGGACTGCTTGAGCAAGAGGTGGAGCAAGAACCACTCTTCCAGGCAGTTCTCTTGCTTCCTGTCATGTTGTTACTCCTCCAGCTAGTGTTTCTCACCCTTGCTAGGGAAATATGAGATGCACTTCTGGCAAATGAAGCCAGCATGTCAGTGCCAGCACAGAAAATGGTTTTGTTGTAGAAGTATCCCCAAGCATAGCTAACTGCAGCATGGCATAGCAGGTTCACTTTGAACATTCATTTAAACATTTAACATTTCTACTGCCTGATTTGTTGCATTAAACTCAGCTGAAATGTTACTATACATAAATTGCTATACTTTAAAAGTGTTCCACGAGTAGTGTTATTTTAAAAATATATTAACTTATTTTCCATCAAGAGTTTAATAGCACACTATAATATTAGCACATATAGTACTTCAAACCAAAAAGCAGTTCATATTATATAATTTTCTGCAATATGAGAGTCATACCTGCACACCACCTGGGGCAGAAATAGTGATCTTTGGTTAAAAAAGCTATAATGATAATTATGTTTTAAGTTCATCCAAGTCACAAAAAGAGCCAAATACACTCCTATTCCCCATCCGAGCTAATGTTTGCATACTTAGCTTCTTCTTTTCTCTAAGTTTTCAAAGTGGTGCCTGTCAAGATTGTGATAAATATTCAGTCCTTGTTCTGTTCTTTTGGTGATCTATTCAAATACCCTTGAATTGTACTTTCATGATATGTAAAATGCATCAGCGTCTGAAAACTTTCTCTTGAGCACTTTCAAACTGCTTGTTCTCGTGTTTTTGATTTACAGATTATCAATTGTACTGAGCATCTGCAGCACATAACTGGTAAATAGAATAAACAAACACATTAAACTGTGTGGTGGATTAACCTAAAGTGACACATTTATTTAAAAGTCTGCCTACTTCTTGTTCTCATTGATTAAATGCCCTTAAGAGAAGGAGGCTGATGAAATAGAATGCATTAGGATTCCACACAACACATATCCTTTTTTTTCCTGATGGTTTACACATTCCCTAGAGTGGGAGATTAGACTGCTGATAAGGTAAAAGTGAATTATAAGTGGCTTGTGGAATGTCATTGCAAAATGAAAAGTTTATAGAAGTGTCTTATGGTTAAAAATAGTTACAGTGGAAAATTTGCTAATTTTTTCAAGTCTGAACATCTTTTACAACAAACAAATACATAGATATATAAAATATCAAATGTTCATAATCAAATATCAACATTCCTGTAGCTGTATTTAACTTTTACAGTGAAAATTAGACACACCTAAAACTATACTTTGCAAAGAAAAGATGAAGAGTCTGGTATGTACTATGCACTGAGATTTTAAGTGGTAGAGGAGAACTGGGAGAAGGTTGTTTTTTAAGTGATGTAAAACAAGCTTATCATTAATGTTGAGTGACAACACTGATTTATATTGTCATGTCTCCAAAATTCCTGGTTACTCTAAGGTTGAAGATATGAGGCTCACAGCTACTTGGTCAGATATTTTAACAAGGGAAAAAGTGATAAATTGATTGTCATATGTGATATCGTCAGTAAGTTGGCCAACTCTACAACTGTTTTCATCAACACTGACTTTCATTTTTTTCTTAGCAACTAGAAAATAAACTCTACTTTACATATACATTGCTAACATTAGTCTTTTTGGTATATTACCTTCCACAGTACAAAGTACAGCTACAAAGTGTTCCACAGTACAAAGTACAGCCATAGTGCTGAGAGAGTGCAGGGGAAAAGGATTGAATCTCCTTTCCTCCTCCTTGTAGTGACATCAGCCTGATAGCTGATATTAACAAAACTTTATAGCCATGTGCAGAGAAAGGCAAGGAGAATCACTTTCGAAAATGTTCAATTTTCTTCTTCCAAAAGGTAGCCTGTAAACAACTTGACAAAAGGTTATTACTAAAGATAATCTCAATACAGATTATAAGATGCCAGGCTCTCTGTAAATAGTGGCAAATACATTATGATGATAATGCCATGCCTGTCTGTTATATTATTTGAAAACACAATCTGCCTGTTAAATTTACAGACAAGACTGGCTGAAATTGTGTTTAATTGTGATCTTTTAATATTTTAAATTTTTTTTTTGTGAAAAAAAACAAATTTCATGTTTGGCACCAGACAAATATTAGAAACATATTTTACTCTTTGTACAGTAATGGGTTTCTATATAAGGATCATAAAAAACTATTTTAAAAATAAATGTTTTATCTTAGGTCATGGCTTAGAATTTGCACGCATCACTAGCTATTGGCAAGTGAAAATTCAGCTATGGCAAGGACTTGAAATTTGAGCCCTTTTATATGATAAACCATGCCTTAGTGCCTTAGTTCCTTAGTTAACTAGAAAGAGAAATTTTGGGCTTAACCCCTTTGAAATGCATTCCACACCCTTTATTTCTCAATCACTAATAGAGTTATTTTAACATTGCCGAAGCTTGGATGGTCTTTGATGGTCCCTAGTGAGGCAGTCTGTATAAAGCTTTCCTTCCCTATAGCTTCCCTTTTGTATTTATTTGTCATTGTTTTTTACTTATTAATTTGGTACTTGAAAAAGTCCCTGAAGGTATGAAACATATAGGATTTTTTTTTCTGTTTTTATTTACATGCTTTTAACTTTTGTTGGATTTAAAAATGAAGCAAAATTTTGGATTCCTACCTTGAGTCATGGAGCATTATCCCTGGTGTGGAACCTCAAACAAGGGAAGCAGGATGAGATCTTTGGATAGCCCCCCAACTATCTAGGAGAGGCACCTAGAGGCAATTCAATTACCATCCATATTGTGAGTGCATTTCTGGCTGTGTAGTGTTTCAATTTGTTTTAATTGTATTACACTATACAGTCTTTTTTTGTAGATGAATCAGCTGTATTCCCTTTATATTCTTTATAGAAGCAGCTGACTGTATAAAAGCTACAAATGGGCTGTATCAGAGACATTGCTGCAGAATTCCAATTGTCATGAGAGTCTTCATAATCCTCATTTCAATTCTTATAGCAGCTCCATGGACAAGAGCAAATCAGATTTTATGGCAGAAGGGAGGCGTTTCATCCTACAAGATTATTTCAGACCTAGATTATTGTAGTCGGCAGTCTTCAGTGGGTAGAGGAACTATTGCTTAAATTTGGGCTATAGAGATACTTTAGATACCTTTTGAGTCCAGTGGAACGTTTGGTTCATTTACAGTTTTCCTCCTGTTATAATAACTACAATTCTTCAAACGATTAGACAAAAAGAGCAGTGAGAATAGCTAAAGCCATGTTTTTTTGTTGTTGAAACAATGGGACCTTTAGAAAAAAAAAATCTGATATTTACCAACTCAACATAGTGACCTGGAATATTAACTGATTCTTCTTCAGGTCACCAAAACATTCCAGCTTAAATCTTGGTTTCTGACTTTAAAATGCTAAGTTCTGAAGGCCTTTTATGCAGAAATAATTAACTTGGTTCCCACCAAGAGGGAATTCTCTAACATAGTATAACTGTGCATCTGGAAAATGTTTGCCTCTTGCAGAGGAGTGCTTAAGATCAAGCTAGTGTTTGTCTGTATAACTCAGATTATATAGTATATGATGTTCCATGGACCTACATCCATCTTTGCTAAGTTTATGTTTCAGTAATGAGTTTTGTTTGCATGAGAAAATTGCTGCATAACACTTGGTAATTAGATTCATAGGATCAGTCTCTAATATTCTACCATCATACAAATAATTAATGTATTCATGGGCTCTTAATACTGCTTTGACAGCTCTATGTGAACCTCCATTTAGACCACGACATTCTACTGCACAAACTCAAAAACTCAGGTATTGGTGATCATTCGCTAAACTGGTTGCGATCGTATGTATCAGATCGCTCGCAATATGTGTCCATTTCTGACAGCGACTCCCTCCCTCTCCCAGTCACATGTGGTGTTCCCCCTACTATTTACATTATTGCCTAATGCCTAATGTCTGCAAATCCTCAAATGTACACGTGTACGCAGATGACACGGTAATCTATGCGAGCAATTCCGATCTACCGCAGCTTGAGGCTGTGCTCCAAGACCAGTTTACAGAGGTAGAAAAGTGGATCGCAAAAAACAAACTCTTCCTGAACACTGACAAAACTGTCACAATGATCTTTGGAACAGTACCTAAATTACACAAATTACACAATTCCCACCAATGCACCAAAACAAATTCAAATGGCACACTGACCGCAGTCCACTCTTTCAAATACTTGGGTATGATGTTAGACCCCAATCTATCTTTTGGCCTGCACATAGAAATACTTGCATCTAAACTTTATCCAAAACTAGGTGCCCTGTGCAGAAACAAATCCTGCCTAAGCCCTACAGTAAAGGAAAAGATTATACATCAAATGCTGATACCAATCATTGATTATGGGGATGTAGTATATGCATCTGCATCGCAATCCCACATTAATAAACTCAACACATTGTATAACTCGTTCTGCCAATTTGTGCTACAATGTAATTACAGGACCCACCATTGTGACATGCTAAAAGAACTAAACTGGCTGTCGCTGGAATCCAGACGCACCCTTCATCTTTCCAGCCTTGTGTTTAAGAGCTGTTCTGGGAAACTCCCACCCTACCTGAACACAATGCTTTCCCCAGCTGTTCCCACTTCCAATAACCTCCGATCCAGTACCAACACTTTACTTAGTCTACCTCAATAGAAAAAGAAAGCAGCCCGATCCTCCTTTTCCTACAAAGCTCCGCAATTGTGGAAGGACCTCCCGTACAATTTAAAATCTTCCCTAAGCCTAAAGTCCTTTAAGAGATCCCTCTCTACATACCTCAAAACAGAATGCACCTGTCATGGTTGATTATATATTTCCTACCTGTGCTATGTTAAATTTTGTATTTATTGTGTATTAATATTGTTTTTGTATTTTATTGTACCCTAATTGTAACAATGCAATGATTTGTTGACCCAGGACATACTTGAAAACGAGAGAAATCTCAATGTATCGTTCCTGGTAAAATATTTTATAAATAAATAAATCCAAGGCTATACAGGCATGTGAGCTGAATAACTCATCTTGGAAAGTGATTTTTCTTTTCAAAAATACTTTTTCGAAATGCCTAGAGGATTTTCAGGCCTTGGCATATGCCCCCTCCCCTAACCTGGTGTTTCCCCTCAGTGAGGTAGTATTAAAGCTATACCACTCTTGCAGACCTAACTTATCCCATTTTACCAACATTAATAAAAAAGCATGCTTCCTATATATTTCCTCCAACATTCATAAAAATTAAATAAAGTAAAGAAACTATATATTAAGAGGACTCTTTAAATATATATACTCCAAAGATCTGTTTACTAAAGATCAGAATGACTGTTCATCCTTTATAGGGGGTTCTTTAAAGGCAATATGACAACAAAATTCTCTTTAGCAAAATAGGCTTATAAAACATAAAATTTACATATACCAGTACTTATCCTACTAGAAAAGTATCTACTTTCAGGATTTCAAAGGCAGCCACCAGACCTAAACACATCTTTATGGCAGCTACTTAGACCTTAGATATTTAGCTTGGATATGCAGAACACAGAAGACTCTAGTATTGAGCATAAGGTAGTCTAGGTTGTCATAACACGAAAACCTGACCCACTCTGCCATTGGAATGTACTAATGCTAAACAAAATTGAAACTATTTTCCAGTATGCCTTGTAACTTTCTGGGGTCTTTCGGGGCTTTATGGACTACTCAAGATGTGTTTTGGAGTGCTCCACTTGTCCCTCGGCTTATCCGACATAAAAAAGAAATCTACAAGATGGCCGACCGCCGTGTGGTCGGTAGCCGAACAGCGGCCACCCTGAATCTCTCTAATTACCGTTTGCAACAATGTTGCAATCCTTAATGGGAGCTAAACGACCTCCTGTGTGTGGTCTCCCTTCGGTAGTTTGTTCATTTCACGAACAGTGTTGATATTCACTGTTCGTGAAACTATTGTATGAATGCTGGTGGCTTCCATGCCGCCAGCATACGAACGCTATTGTTCGTATGGAATACACTATGCAAAAATACACTTGGTTCTTAAAGCTATAGGCACGCATTTCTGAAAATACAGTTTAAAGTGGCTAGTTTTGCCACATCTCCCTTCTTCTTATATGTATATATATATATATATATATATATATATATATATATATTTTTCTCTACTTAAGATGAGAACCACGGTCTAATACACCAAATTAAAGGAGAATTCTTGTTTTGGCTTTATAAGGTAGGTCATTTTCCTCAGAATAAGTTTTAACTTACCCCACACAAAAAAAAATGTCTGTCCCTATTTTACATGCCAGAAAACATGCTATGCATGTTACAATATGGGCTAAATTTCTATATAAGATATTCAATTGAATAAGACCCACTTAGAGGTTCTACCAGCAAGAACCACCTTATTACTCACATTTTTTAAACAATGTTTTTGTGCTCATTTTAGATCACTGCATATACATTACTACCATATTTGTATCCTGTTTTTGCCCATTTCTGGGCAAAATATTCACGATCCCCCTCATTCAGCATATCTTTCCCATAAGGAGTTGGGGCCAACCACGTGATCACAATATGCCGCGATCACGTGATCGTTTCTCTAAACTTGTTACTAAAATCCTCACAGTAAAACACTCGTTTTTATTAAATATATTTTAGATACTGATTATGTTTTTATGTTACCCTGCTTATATTTTAGTTGTGATTTGTACAGTACCTATGTTTTATGCAAATTAAGTCATTTTGGCGCCAAAGTTTGAATGAGCAATTGATTGCAAAGCTTATAAAACCCTTCATGATCCAGGTTGTTGTTTTTTTTGCCAGTTGATAAAGCCCTGTGTTGGCGAAATGCGTTTTGGCTGTTTTAAATATATTTTTATGTGTACCATTAAAGGAATATTGGCCTCTTAAAAAAAGAAAAAAAAGAAATCTACAGTAAATACATTTATATTACATATATAAATATACTTTTGAAATATAAATATAAAACACCTTAAATAACTTTATTCACCAGCTCAGACTGTTAAGTAGATGTATGTTTTATCAGATATGGAATACCTGAAGAATGATGTTTCATTGTGAGAATTTAAAACCCCAGAAGAGCAGTAATTAAATCTACTCTTTGTAGTATAAATAAATATATAGTAAGTGGTTTTAACATTACAAAATTTTTTTTTGTACAATATTTACTTCAGTTTTCCATAAATTTCCTGTTAAAAAAAAAAAGAAAGAAAAGTGACAAAGGTATTACAGATGACTACAGTTGGTTAATCATGTGTAACATCACGTGTTAGGGTGAATTATAGCTGGTGGGTCAGCACTTATCATTTCACAAACAGTTAAACACATTCAATTTGTGTCACTGTGGACTTGAGCATCTCCGACCACCTTTCCAATCGCACATGGGAGCTGAAGGGTTTCAACAGGCTGTTTTACTTTAGCGGATCAATTTACCAGATTTGGTAGCAGGGTCACAACGATTCGATATCTCTGAGTCAATTCAGTACAACCCAGGTAAAATACACATACAGTGAAAATACCATAGGAATACCATAGGAATATACCATAGGAATAGAAATTAAATGATTAGGTTTATATTTTTTCCTCATGCTGGGCTAACAATACACTGAGATTTTTCCCTGTCCATGGCAGATTTTGCCATCCATAGGTGTGAGAAAATGCTTTAAAATATAATATTAATCATTAATAATATATATATATATATATATATATATATATATATATATATATATATATATATATGTATTTATTTATTTAAAATTTACAAATAAATAATGAGAATGTTTAACAAGTAATTGACAAACAAAAATTATATTGACACACACAAACAGTGAACAGTGAAGGATCTACCACCTAAATATAAGGAGGTACAGATTTATCATATATTTTAGCAAATACTTTATGAGAAGAAAGTCCTTAAGGGAATTCACTGAAACACTTCAACAGCGACATATTCCACACAGGTGGGGATTTGGGGAGATGTTGGTCCAGCCAAATGGAGTAACCACCCAAGTATTGGAGTAGCTATTACCAGACAGTTGCATATCTGGGGCCTTGCTCCAGCAGCATCATAGAGAGAGGGCTCCCAGCCACAGAAAATATCAGTGGAGTGGAAAAGAGCATAAACATTAATAAAACGACACCAGTGATCAAGTCATGGGCATGTCTTGCAAGTATTTTTCCTTTGCTAAGATAGTTAAACACGGTAGCGGTTCTTTTAGTTTATTAAATCAAGACTTTAAAGGCTAATTGTTTGTTTTTCTTATGTTATAATTACAAACTATGTATAAATATAGGAACCACATAAAATACAAGCTGGTATGAAATGCTATATTTATGTTTTATACCATAGCACTAGCTAGCCAGATGACAGGAATTTGAGTTTCTGTGGTTAATATATTGCATACTAATGACTCCTTACTAGCTAAGTTTCAATTATTTCATATTTTCAACAAAAAACAAACAAAACAAAACAATATATATATATATATATATATATATATATATATATATACAAAAAGAAAAGTCCTGCGCTCACTCCCATCACTCCTGGGCGGCTGCAATGACTACAGTACACATCAGCTAATACATATAGTAAAAACCAAAGAAAAAAAAGTTACCTGCGCTCTCTCCTTAATCCCTATGTATATTTAAACAAATGGAGGTCATTTAGTTGCTCCAATGGCCACTGGAGGGAATGCCCGCCTGCCAACGTCAAGGCAGACCCCCCTAGACGGGTCCTACTCTGACCCTTTACCTTGCTTCCTTGAGCTTCTGGCAAAAATATCTCTAATGAGACAGAAAGGGGCATTTTTTTATATATATACACCCCTATGTACTTGTTAACCCTTAATAGGGAAAACATGGGATGGGCGGCAGCATTGTAACCTAGCTGTGTGATACAAAAAGTGAATACACATACAAAAAGAAAAGTCCTGCGCTATAAAAGTGGCCTTTTATTTGAAATAAAATAAGAGCAAACCAGTATGCTCAAGGAAATAGGGAAAGTAAATTAACAGTGCAATGTCTGAAGGAGAGGCAGGCACAGTTAAAAATACCCTACAGTGCTTATTTCACTATATGATCATTGATAACTATCCAATCTATTACTTATATGCTCAGGCACAGTTAAAAATAACCTACAGTGCATCTCCTTCTGGAGAGAAAGTGTTAGTTCCTAAATTAATCAGCAAGGACTTTGACAATTACGATCAGTTGTACAATGGGCATTGATACTAGGACCCCCTCAATCAATCAGGGAGGTTGTATATGAGTGTGATAGATTTAATTGCTTTATCCAAGGACTAGAAATAAGCTGTATTTGCTCCTATAACAGAAGAAAAGGTGTCTGAGGTCATTCAATCCTTGCCAGCTGATAAAGCCCTAGATCTGGACGGGTTTTCAAATACATATTATAAACTATTTTGAAGTTCATTGGCACTTCAGTTAGTGGCTCTGTTTGATAATGTATTACATTCAGAAACACTGGCTGCCTATATAGCCATACTCACCAAACCGGAAAAAGCCCCATCTATTGACAACATTTTAGATCAATTTCTTTCTTAAATATAGATACAAAAACATTCTCAAACCTGTACATTTCTCATTTGAGAACTATCCTCCCATATATTATACACAGGGACCAATTGGGGGTTTTCGCATGAAGACATGGACCAGACAATAGCCTTTATAGCCTTCCTTGACTGTTAGAGGAAGGGGTGTTAAACGCTCTCAATGTTGAGAAGGTATTTAATTATCTCAACTGAATGTTCATTGATGCCGTCTTGCGCAGAATTGAGAATTTCGATTTGATTGATTGATGTAATTTTCTTATTTCACTATATGATCATTGATAACTATCCAATCTATTACATATATGCTCACATTTATATTGGGACAACATATCACAATACAAAATCAAGTATAGTAATAATTATTTATGCTTTTTATATCAATGTAAATACAAACAAATAAAATTATAGTCCCAATTCACAGTTGGAATTTAAAGAAATACATAAAGTTACATGTTAATTCATAATTAAAATTCATAGATTAAGTGCATACATTTTAATAACACCATTAGAATAGTAAAATATATCATTAAAATAAAATTAAAGAGCATGACTTCTAAAGAGAAGAAACATAATACTAATCAGTATTAAATAACCTAATAATGTTCCTATATCATTTCACACGGTTACACCTACCACCTTAAAGAACAATTAACAAATAGAACAGTTCGAGAAGGTTAGAGAAAAAGTATATTATAAACATATGCACATTATAATAAATGACAATACACAAAATCATTAATAAGCCCATAAGGAACTAAGGTGTTCAATTAGAAAAAAAGTTCCTAGTTTTCTTTATAAAATCATCACCCTCCAGTCACGTTCAACATTTTGAATGCTTTAAATTAAATGTTAATGAAGAGGGGTCTGCATTATGGAATCTTGGAAATGTGATCCTTGGTACTGAGTGAAGTTTCTACTCATTTTATAGATATGCTCACATATTCTTACTAGTAAAGGTCTATTAGTATGGCCTATGTTGTTTAATCCACAAGGACAGGTTGACATATAGATTACATTATTTGAATTGTAAGTAATTCATTCTTTTACTGTATAATTTGTATTATTAATGACAAATTCACTAGTATAGCACCTTAATGGTTTTGTTAACTGGAATGCTGTACAATTTTCCCACCTGAATAAATCCTTTATGTTGAGTTAACAAGTTCCTATTAACTGTTTCCTCCCCATGTCTTAATTACTGTATATTACTGGTTACAAATCTTTAAATTGAGTAACTTTCTATGTACAATTTTGGGATTTGCCAGGTACTTTTAAAGGAACACAATAGGGGTTAGGAATACAAACATATCACTAAATATAGTTAAATATAGTAAAATCTTACCTTCATTCCAGTCTGCTGCTGCTGCTGGCTCTGCCCCCGATTAGCCTCCTTGGCTGAGACTGTCAAATAGGCAGATGAGAGGCACAAGCCAAACACAGCCCTGGTCAATCAGCATCTCCTCATAGAGATACATTGAATCAATGCATCTCTATAAGGAAAGTGCAGTGTCTCCAAACACAGGGTGGAGCACTGACCCAGGAAACACCTCTAGTAGCTATCTGAGGAGTGGCCAGTGGAGTTATTCCAAGGCTGTAATATAAACACTGCCTTTTCTCTGAAAATACAGTGTTTACTGCAAAAAAACTGGAGGGAATGATTATAGCTGTAGTTGTAGTTGTTCTGGTGATTATTGTATCCCTTTAATAATATCTCTTACACTAGCATTGTGACTGCTTGAAAATTGGCAGATGAAAAAAAGATCCTCCCTCTTGGTTTCAATTGATCTTTGAATTGTAATTAGAACATTCTTTTTTTTTGCATTTCCTCTTAAGTATTCTTGAAGGAATAATAATTATACAATTAAATGGCTCTGACTAACATATGTTAGACATATATCTGTACAATTCCTTCTTAATCTGATCAATTGTCTCTTCTCCAGTCATGGACTATAGTGGCAACTTGCTTTCTTGATATAGATGTTCACATCCACTGGCTTGAAGAAGGCCTTAGTTTTGATCTTGTCTCCTTCTATATAAATAGCAAGGTATAAAAAGTCAACCTGTCTCTCACTCTAATTAAAGTTTATTTAACCAATCATTAGAGTTTACAAAACTTATGAAATCCTTAAGGTGTCTCTCTGCTCCCTTACAAATAAATAAAAAATCACCAATGTATCTTTTGTAAAGCACCAGGTTTGATCCCCCAGTAATTACAAAATCTCATGTGACATGATTCCCAATGCAATATAAACAAACTGGTATAACTGGGGGCAAACCTAGTTCCCATCGCTGTACCACACCTCTGTAAATAAAAACAGTTTGGAAACCAAAAATTATAATTATTCAGAATTAGTTCTATAGCCTCTAAAACAAATTTAACCTGGTTATCTGGGTAATAGGATGATGTAATATATATATATATATATATATATATATATATATATATATATTTAGTAGCCTTAATTCAAAACTTGTGCCTAATGATGAAACATAAGCTTTTTTCCCCCTTTGTTGACTGTCCTGTTTGTTGATCTTTCATTAAAGGGACACTATAGTCACTATAACTATTTCATCTCTTTGAATTGGTTATAGTGCCTGGAGTGCCCTGGCACTGTCCCTCCATTCAGTCCACAACATCTGGAGTGCCGAAGGTTGCCATTGCCTGCACTAGAGGATCCCATGGAATTAGCAAAGATGGATTGTGCCATTGAGGACTTACCTGTTATTTAAAACCTATCTGAACTGGAAAACCAAAACAGCTGCTTGTGCCAGGAGGACACATATTTTAAACTCCGCGCTGGGATTATCCCTAAAACAAATCGTTGAGGGGCCAACTCGTAAGGAGGCCATACTAGATTTAGTGTCAACAAATGGAGATTTAGTATCACATATTACTGTAGGTAAATGTTATGATCTAGTGATCACCAGTCAGTGTGGTTTAACATAAGAAAAGTGACTGAGTCACACCACACAAAAACAAAAGTTTTAGATTTTAGAAAAACAGACTTTTCTAAAATTAGAATATTCATAAAGGAGTCCTTATCAGACTGGAGCAGTTTAAATGGAGTGCAGGAGAAATTGGATTATTTCAAAGGTGCACTACTGAAAGTAACAGAAAAATTAAATTAGGCTTGTCAGCAGAAAAAATAAGAAACCACTGTGGTAAGTAAAAACCAAAAAGTTGGCATTTAGTAACTATAGGGAAGACAGACAGATCTATAAGATTAGGCAGAAAGAGACTAAGCAAGTTATAAGCAGACACGGAGGAGAGAATAGCACAGTCAGTAATAAAGGGGGATAAAATATTTTTTTAGATACATAAATGAGAAAAGGAAAGTAAAGCATGGATTAGTTAGATTAAAAACAAAAGAATGAAGGTATGTAGAAGAGGATAAATGTCTAGCTGACTGCCTCAATAAATATTTTTGTTCAGTATTTACAGCTGAAAATAGGGACTTCAGTTAAGAAAAAGGACAAATTAGTCATTTGTTACATGTGAGTTTGCTGAGGAAGAGTTTCTATTTCAACTGTCAAAAGTAAAGACAAATAAGTCGATGGGGCCTGATGGGATACACTCAAAGTTATTAATCATTGTTAACAGGAGTAGTCCCAGAAGACTGGAAATTAGTGAATGTTGTACCCATTCACAAGAAAGGTAGTAGGCAGGAGTAAGGCAACTATAGGCCAGTAAGCCTTACTTCAGTAGTGGGGAAAGTGATGGAAACTATGTTAAAGGATGTTATAGGATTGTTGAACATCTAAAATCACATGAATTCCAAGATCAGAGACAACATAGATTTACTTCAGGGAGAGTATGCCAAACTAATCTTATTGATTTGTTTTATTGGCTAACTAAATTAATAGATCATTGCTTACATAGATTTGAAGAAGACATTGCTTACCTAGATTTCAGTAAGGCTTTTGACACTGTTCCACATAGAAGGCTCATCAATAAACTGTAATCTTTAAGTTTGGATTCCAATATTGTTGAATGGGTTAGGCAGTGGCTGAATGAAAGGCAACAGAGGTTTGTAGTCAATGGAGTATATTCAAAGTAAGGTCTAGTTACCAGTGGGGTACCTCAGGGATCGGCACTTGGGCCCATTCTCTTTAATATTTGTATTAGTGATATTGCAGAAGGTCTTGATGGTAAATTATGTCTTTTTGTTGATGATACTAATATTTGCAACAGAGTTGATGTTCCAGGAGAAATGAGCCAAATGGCAAAGGATTTAGGTAAATTAGAAAAATGTCCAGAGCTGTGGCAACTGATATTTAATGTGGATAAGTGCAAGATAATGCATATTGGGCGTAAAGATCCAAGGGCAGAGAGTAGAATATTTGAAACCCTACTAACCTAACCATCTGAGGAATAGGATTTAGGAGTAATTATTTCAGATAACTTAAAGGTAGGCAGACAATGTAATAGAGCAGTAGGAAATGCTAGCAGAATGTTTAGTTGCATAGGGAGAGGTATTAGCAGTGGTGAGACCTCACTTGAAGTATTCTACACAGTACTGGAGACTGTATCTTCAGAAAGATATTGATACTTTGGAAAGAGTTCAGAGAATGGCTACTAAAGTGGTTCATGGATTGCAGGATAAAACTTACCAGGAAAGGTTAATGGATCTTACATGTATAGCTTTGAGGAAAGACGAGACATGGGGGATATGATAGAAACATTTAAATACATTAAGGGAATCAACACAGTAAAGGAGGAGACTATATTTAAAAGAAGAAAAAATACCACAACAAGAGGCCATAGTCTTAAATTAGAGGGGCAAATGTTTAAAAATAATTTCAGGAAGTATTTCTTTACAGAGAGGGTATTGGACGCATGGAATAGCCTTCCAGCTGAAGTGGTAGAGGTTAACACAGTGAGGGAGTATAAGCATGCATGGTATAGGCATAAGGCTATACGAGACTTAAGATAAAACCGGGGACTAATTAAAGTATTTTGAAAATTAGGCAGACTAGATGGGCGGAATGGTTCTTATCTGCCATCACATTCTATGTTTCTATGTGAGTGGTGGCTTTTCAGCTCCATTATTCTCACCATCGGTAGTCAGTAAGAGGCTCAAATTTTCTTCCGTCTTTAATTTAAAAACTTTGTGTGAAACATTGTGAGCGCTAATTTGCCTTATTTTTCAGCTCAGGGAGTTTAGTGGGAGTTCTAATGTAGCGGAGAGGTAGTATAATCCACAGTATCTCCGCTGGGTAACAGAAACAGCATAAAATAATCCAGGCAAATAAATACAGCATACAATAATCCCGGTAGCGTTGTAAGAATCCTTCCTTCCCAAGAACTAGACGACACATAGGCTGGGAGTCAACTGAGCTTTTAATCACAGGTCACAGTATTTATGGGATTCCTCATGCAAGGGGTTTCCCTACTGACATTACAGGGGTTGTACAGTAGGGCACTACATGGGGAACTGAACAACCTGGACATTTCTCCCATCATGCACCGCTGGACGAGAGGGATACTCCCACTAGAATATACAGTTAAGTGGATTATCCCTCCGTGCAGCAGAACTGACATTTTACATTAAAACACATAACTTGTACAACATTAATTATATTTAAACAAATGGACGTTCGGTAGATAGCTGGGGTCTGAGCGCACATTTCGTGAAAGTACCGCTCAGATCCCAGCATAAATAACCGAACGCTGCACGAAACACACATTACGTTTAAGTCACCTTCAAACTACCGATTGACTTTAGGGAATCACATTACCGAAGGACCGGGGCTCCCGAACGGCTTGGAAGTCCTGCGGTATTCGTGCCGCCGAGTAGCCGATTTTAGTTCCAGGCACTCGACGACAAAATACCGCTGGGCTAACAAAGGATCCAAAATGGACGACCGCCGCGTGGTCGGTAGCTGAACGGCGGCCACCCTTAATCCTTCTAATTACCGATTGCAACAATGTTGCAATCCTTAATGGGAGCCACACAACCTCCTGTGTGTGGTCTCCCTTCGGTAGTTTGTTCGTTTCACGAACAGTGTTGAAATTCACTGTTCGTGAAACTATTGTATGAATGCTGGCGGCTTTCATGCCGCCAGCATACGAACGCTATTGTTCACATGAACTACATTATACATACATACACTTGGTTCTTAACGGTATACACACATTTAAGAAAATACAGTTTAAAGTGGCTGCTTTTACCACATCTAACTATTGTTCTTTATGATTATTTTACCAACAGTATTTCTCTATTATTTGGTTTTCTTATTCTTTATGTATACTCCAATTGTATGATTCTGAATTGCGACAAGAATATGAAATATCATCTTTTAAACGTAACTATACTTGTTTATACTTGTATTTTATATGTAGTTATAAATCATCACTATTTAGTATATTCACTCAATCTTTTAGCATTCCACTTTATACTATTCATACACTAGAAATTATTGGGATTAAACAACTATTTGATTTATTTTAATCTTGATTCAGGTGTGGTACATATTATTTCCCATTTTTTTTGGAATTCTGCAAACTTTTTATGTTACCACACAATTTCTCCTAAAATCTCCTATAGTTTGATGTCCCACACAATAATAGTGGCCAATATTCTACTACTAGTTCACCTTTGGAAATCCAAGGAAATGCCATCTACACAGAATCTCATTATTCAATCTCATTGAATCTAGCTTCTGAGGGTATGATGGCCACTCAGATATGCCCAAATAATCCCATGTTTACTTAATTTGGTCAACACCAAGCTAGGGAAGCATTGGATGCATTTTTCATCAATTAAAATGGATAGTTATGTGGTTTAGTGGGTGAGTAATGAGCAATCTACTCTGATAGTGTAATAGATACGAAGAAAAGGAAGACTGCACACAACAAGAACAAAAATAAGGAGTATGTTTAGCCAGTGGTGAGAAACAGCATATGTAGGGGAAAAAAAGTTTCATTTTTTTCCCTTATTCTTTTCCTTTTATTTCTATAATTTCTACAAATGTTATAAGTAAACACACAAGAGCTGTGACTGTTGTTACGTCTGTTATTCTTGATGCCATTTGTATCTGTTACACCACTGAAAGTGTTTCTGAATGCTAAATGTATAATTTAATAAAATGTAAAATTTTCATGTATTTCTTTTTTTATATTTCTGTGAGAAAATCAATAAAACATAGTCAAAATTAAGAAAAAAAAAAAGAAAAACTTTCCAAATTATATAACTACAGATGTCTATAGGATTTTTTGTAGATAAATCAGAAAGATGTTCTCAACATTTAGGAAGTTGAATTAATACCTATATTTAGATTCATATATACATATAAATAGATAGATACAGTACTTTCTTAAAACAATGAATGGAAAGCCATCAAGGCTACCATTCAGTGACGTTAGTAGCCCAGCTCAGAATCTGGGTTGTCAATGCTGTGTGCAAAATGTGAATATTTTTTTTAAAGTTTAGTTGCAATTTAGCCATTTGCTTTGCATTTAAATTCCATATGTTCATCATTAAATGTAAATTGCCCATAAAATAAATATTCTTATTCTGGAACATCACGTGAAATGGATCGTTTGCCTAGTGTGGTTATTTGTATCAAATATAGCAATTTTGCTGTAAATTAAAACACAGTGATCTAAAAAAGAAATACAGTATGACACAAGTAAACATATTAATATATTTTAGAATGTTTTATTTTTGGGGTTCACTGTATTATTTTGAATATTTTATGCATTGTATTCCTACTCTACAAAGAAGATTTGTATATATCTTTTTACTGTAATTTATGAATTGTGATTTAATTTATAATATGTTTGCTGTTTGACCACTTTACAATTCCAGATTGTCAATACCCACATGTAATTATAGAGATCAGTACCAGCAAGTTAAAACCCATGCACTCTGCACTATTTTAGATATGTTTTAAAGTAATTGACTTTTAAACAAATAGACCTTGCTCACCTAATTTTAAGTGTGTGTTCTGAAACTTGTCAATTCTCCAAAGGCTGATCTTATAAACCACATCTGCCTCAGGATTAATTACTCATATAAAACATTATCATTTCCCTGCATCTCCTTTGAGATAAAGTGCCTGCTAAAATGATTAATGACACACTGTGATGTATAGTGATACGCAAGTACAATGCTCAGTGGATTTGAGAACCTGCTTTAGATTCCAATTTTGTTGGAAGAGCAAAAATAAGAGAGGACACATTGAGGCATCTCTTTTGATCAAATTATGCTTTTAGGACATGACACGTTTTATGAAAGTAAAAAAAAATGAAATGCCTTTTTTATACTGTGTGAGGTTGAAAAATGTACTTTTTTAAAAGGCATTTTATAATAGCATAGCAATAACATTTATCACGGTTTTAGAACTGTCAGTGCAAAGTAATTCTTGTCCTAACATTAGACCTCTGCACACAATAAATTGTTACGTTTACCCTGAAGGCCTATGTGATCATTCTCATAGACTACATTATACATAGTCCCCTGTGGTATATCAGAAACACTCATTTTATATGAGTAACTCAAATCTATATAATACATGCATTTCATTTCCTGATTTTTATATATTATTTATTCATTTGTTTTTCATGAAAAAGGTTAAAGCAAACCATTTTGGATATATTCTGGAAATGTCATAATCAGAAAAAAAAGTTAATGGTTAATAGCTTAAATATCATAATTTTTAAAAAATACACGAGCATTATAAAATACTTGTTTTTACTTATTGATTTAATTATTATTTTTTATTTTTTATTGTTTATTGACAATAATACCCTAATATAATTTCTTATTTTTTATAGTGTATATCCTAATATTATACAGGCAGACAGACAGATGGAAAAATAATTTGAAAATAAACCATAATTTCTAAAACAATGTTTTTATTATTTAAATTTATGTTGTAAGCATACAAGAACTTTATAGATGTAAGTGTAAAGCATTCACAGTATTATGTAAATATTTTGACAGATATTGTGTTCTGTGCTTAATATATTTTATCACAATTTCAAGATGTAATGCTACAATATAGAAATTAAACACTATCCATTTTTTCACAGTGTGTTGGCATAACTGAATTGATGTATGTAGGAAATAAAATAAATGTTCTAATGGCATGCTTAATCCATGTTTGACCTTTGTTAGTGTGATAACTGTCAAGTAGAAGAATTCTATTTTTGGACAGATCTACCAGATGGGAATAAATGTGCTGACCTGATCACATATTCTTCAACAAAAAGGAAATATATTCTTTCATTCCAGATAACATGTCAAATATCACCTACTTAAGACCTTGTACAAATTATCTAGAAGGACATTCCTTTTAGCATACAGGTCTCTTTGGTTCCCTTGCTATTCCATTATCATTTATGGTTGTGATATGTTTGAAAATTATATATTTTGTGTTATGCCTTATATTTTCAAAAACATAATTATCTAAATAAATTATCATTGATTAAAAATAACTGACATTTTCAATAGTCACTATATGTGGACTGTCAATATTTTGTAATAGATTTTATTTAATCTATAATCTACTGCATGCAAAATGTTTGACACCCATTAATTTTGCATAGTGCTACTAGAGCTTTTTGGTAACTTAAATAAAACACAATTTATTAGTGAATTTAATAATGAGTTTAACATACTTGCTAGACTTTTTCCTGATGGTGATTAACAGTGGCACATGTGGAAGGAAGGGGAAAATTATATATTGACATGGCAATGGATAAAAAAACAAGATACATGGCATTGTCTAGCCAGACATTCCAAGTTGAATGATATTTTAAAAATTGCCCTTAAGCTCAGTTTGTCAATGTGATATTCTTCATTTCCACTTGAGAGTCAAATGTGGTGGTAGAGTTTATTTCCATTGAAAAAGTAAGAAATACACCATTACATTCATTTAAACACTTCTCTTCTAACAATGTGCATAGAGTTGCTTACTTTTGTTTTTCATTGCTTTGGAACATAATTTAGTCATTAGAGCTCTACTTACCTTTCACATTGCTCCAGTACTGCTTCTTACCCTGCAGCCAAATAAATTACTTTGTCAGGACTCATTTTTCTTCCTCTGTCCCCATCGATGCAAACTTTGGAGTTCATTAACTAGAGTATATTTTTATTTTCAGGCATTTCAGAAAATTTACTTTAAATGTATGCTCTTTGCCAGTATAAAAAAAATACCAAACAAACAAAAACAAATTAATTAGGAGACTATAGACCCGGTGACATCAGCAAATATTTACTAGGTGGTATTGCAGTTTTCCATATATAAATAAGGCCAGATTGTGCATAACACCTGCACTTTGTAGGTACTTGTGCAATTAGGTTAGGTGTCATAATACTAAAGCTTACTGCCCTGTCTCTAATAATTAGTGGGAAAATGGATATATAAATTACAAAATAAAATAACCTATACATTTAATATTTAATACTTACCTGTCGAATTGTATTATTTATTTATTATTGCTATTTATAAAGCGCCAACAGATTCCGCAGCGCTGTACAATTAGTGGAGAAACGTACAATATACACAGACAAATACAAGAGGTAAGACAGCCCTGCCCATAAGCTGATATCTAGCCATTTGAGCTCTTTTATACAAAGTGCTTGGCTAGATGGCCCGTGAGCTTACAATCTAAAGGAAACCATGAGGATTTGAGACAAGAGGTAGCAGGGGAAGTTTGGAGGTGATGGCTGAACGAGTTAACAGAGAAGCAGCTATTGGTAAGATGTTAGGGGAATTAAGGGGTAATTGGGTGAGAATCTCAAACAGCTGGAGGAGCATGCTATATATTTAGGGAAAGCCTGGGTGGGGAGAAAAAATGCAGTCTTTCACTGAGTTGAGTGAGGCCTGAGAGTGGTAGGTGTTTCACTGCAGGATGGAATATCTTCCTTTTTGTCTTTGTAACTGTAGTTAAATTTTTAAAAAAAAACTATTAGAATAAAATACAACTAAAATAATATAAATAAGAAAAATAGCCTATAAAATATAAACAAATATATGAATAAAAATAATCCAGCCCCTTGCTAAAGCACTCAAAAACTAAAAGCTCTTTAAGCATATTCAAATGGTCATTAGGGCATGCTCAGATAACACTAAATATCACCAAGCAAGCCTTGCAGGATCAAGATTTGCCTGCAATATATTGATTGCATATATATATATATATATATATATATATTCACAATTTAGAATTTTTTTTGGTATGCTATAAAAATGCACAATATTGTTCTTAGTTTGTTAAATCTTAAAAATAAACGTATTAACTGCTACAATAAACAGTACTGTTTACTTTTAACACATTATTTTGTTCAACCGATACAACCGATATTTACAGTGCACATTTCTTATTCAGTATTTATCACAGTAGAGTAAATTTGTTGTACAATTTTTTTCTGTGAAGGAACCAAAACAAGGGAAAATTAGAAGGCTTCATTATTATTATAACTTTTTTCACACACATTTTTCACGATTCTATTTTACTATTATATGTGGATGTTCAGAATGTGTACTCCTACTGTAATTCAGTCACCAGTCTGTAGGAGGTACTGTCCAAAGTTACGGGCCATTAAATACATTTCTCATTGCCAACTTTTTTTTCCCATGATGATAATAATTGATAATAATTGATATTTTTACTGTTTTCTCTTGAGTTATGGCTCTTCTTAGTCAGTCATAACATTATTGTTAGAAAACTAAATTATAAACTAGCTAAGATCCAACTCCGAGAGTGTACATGGGTATATAAAGCGGCTAGAGTGGTTTTTGACTACTTAAGGTACAATTCATAGTGTTTCACTGACTATCAGGAATTTAAGGTAAGAACCAGGGATAACTTAAATTTGAAACTATTATTCAATTTGAAAGTTGGCCAGAAAATATAAAATAGAACAGAAGTGAATAATATTCTGTGTACCAAGACAGGGTTGAAATAGTGAGAATGAATACTCCAATGGGGCTGGCTGTTTAAAGAATTAAACAAGGTACAGGTTAGAACCTATATTTGTATTAGCCCTCTGTATCAATTTCTTAATTAAATTATCAAATTAACTTAATATATTATGAGATTGGCTCATATTTTTCCCAGCAAAATAACAATCCAGAAGAGTATGTGTTTTTTTCACAATAGGCAGCTCAAATCATATTCAAGCAATGTTGTCAAATGTTGTTGTCTGCACTTATTAATGAAAATGAACAGGTTGGTGGATAGGTTATAATTAGTCTTCATTACTATTATATTTGCATCTCTAGTATGTTATGCAAGGATTCCGTGAAAAAAAAGTTAACAAAAAATGTGATTGTTAAAAAATGGTTAAACTGAAATGAAATATGAATGTAAATTAGCATAATCATGTTTAAATTATATTGTTATCTAGCAATTAATGCTCATATTCACAGTGAGGGGAGACAGAGAAGCACTGAGTTAATATTTAATGTCTGTTTTACTTGTCTTGAGTTTGACAATTTTCCATGGCCTAGGAGCATCATTAAGGATTGCATTTTAAAAAAAAACTTTGCATTCTAGATATTTGGGAAGCTTGTTGACAATTTTGCAGCTCTGCAATATCCTGATCATTTTATCACACAATATTCTGCTTAAAGTTGCAACATGATTTTTGTATGCAAAGTAACATTGAGCCAACTGTGGATAAACACATTTGGTTTGCACTCTACCAGTTCTCCCAACAGTACCCATACTCTTTAGTCTGCATAAAGTGCAGTGCAAGATTATTGGTAAATCCAATAACACTATGCTAACGGCACTAGGATCATGCACAGAGCACCATATCATCATTCCATGGTTAATCAGCACCTAATATGATTGATATGCCACTTTTTTGGGTGGACACCATCCCTTTTTTGGGGGTGAAAGGGGAAATTCTGCCTCTTTGGGTGATGCCAGTCACACAGGTCGCGCACACTGATCTTTCCCCTTTAGGACTGCCCACCTGAGTTCAGACCTAAATATCTCCTTCATATTGGGAGTCATGTGCTCCTCTTTAAAGTTTTTATAAATAAACATTTTATGTTGAACCTATTCCTCTATGCAAAGAAGAGAGTTGCCTTCTATAGTGTAAGAATTACTTCACTCAATGCATTTAACTCAAGCTAAGTTCTCATTAGTTGCTGACAGATTAAGGTGTAGATGTCTATAATGTTTCAGTCTAAAATTAACATTGTTGCTTATATATTTTTGGCAAATCTCTTGATAGTGAATGGATTAAAAATGGTATTAAAATATGGAATTTCAGCCACTGGTTTCATGAGTTCATGGCATTTCAATATGAAGAGACAAGTAATTACACCTGTTCAAACTGCTCAATGACAAAGAATGATAGCAATACCAATATAATAAAATGTTGATGTTTAAATAAAGAACTTTCTTTTAATGATAGCAGTTAATTTGATGAAACTCCTTCTTTGAGCTTCTTTTCCTATATCAATCTGTTTCATACAAACCCTGTGTATAATTTTTTTTATCTATGGTGAAAAATTCACATTTGAAAGAAATATCTTCATGTTTCAATATTTGCATGTTTCTTTGCTCTGTTTGTTATAATTCTACCTTCATAAGATTTGAACATAGTAAAACGATTACAAATATGAGCAATACTGGTTATCCATTTATTAGTAAATCATCTGAATTAAATTAAATTCCTACTTTATGAGAAATATAAGCTAAATTTTAGGCTTGACACATCAAGAACTTTCAATATACTTTAGAAGTAATAGGTCATGCATTTTTTTTAATCCATTATGAGTGGTAATAGGTCATGCATTTTTTTTAATCCATTATGAGTGGTAATATCTATCATTTCATTCAGAATGCTTATGAAAAATATTATGTATAAATAATGATGTTCTGCATCAGTGGCACCATAAAATGCAATCATTCTATAATAGGCATTTAAGAACTATGCGTTTTCTTCTGTTGGTTGCCTGAGCTTATCATCTAAAGGGTGCAAGAGGGACTAAATAATCCCTCAAATAAATTATCTCTTGTTTCCGTTTAACCTCTTCATTTCCACAGATATAGCAGAAAAACTACAACAATTTTCTTAAAATCACATTTCCCAGAGCATCAGGTTGCCATTGCACACTGATATCTGAAATAGCAATGCAAGTATGCATGTGTTCCTTATAATGAATAACATGCTTGCATCTGTTCACGGATTTGCTATAAGGCCACCAAGTCTCCGTTGAGCAGCTGTGTCAGGGGCAGCACTGAAAACCTGAAGGATCCTTTACATATTTGTGCCACAGAGGAAATACAGAACTATGAACTTTACTGCCTACATTGTGTGTGGGGGCTCACAAGGTAAGATATGTGTGTGAACGGTGCACAGTTTATGTGTTATTGCTTGACTGTGCGATCAGGGTTTGAATTCAGTTAATTTGTTAGCCTAGAGCAGGTTATGGACCTCCTGATGACACAATTAATTAATCCTCCCTAGCCCTCCAACACAATGATTGTGTTCTTTATTACTCCTGGCTCTTGTTCCACCACTTCATGAAGATATGCCCGCCACATAGCTGAGGAGTTTTTTTTTGCCTTCTTTTGGATCAACAGCAAAAAACAAATGTGAGGATGGCTGAACTTGATGGACGCAAGTCTCTTTTCAGCTGTGTAACTATCACATAATAACACTGATCTTGTGTTTAGTTGGTGATGAGGTATTGGAGGCTCATCCATAAAATAATTCATTTCACCATTTTTTATGTTGGAATAATGTGTTTGCAATAGTTTAGCAATGCTAAGAATCATTTTCTGGGGGAGCGGGTGGTCAGCTAAAAATATGGGGATAAAAGTAGATTACCATACTAGATGTGATATCATCTCATGTTATGCCATGTTTGTGTAAAAAAGAATAATAATACAATTCTGTAATAGGCTTAATTTCTGCCGCATTGGTAACTGCCTGGAGAAGCTTTATCGAGAGCAACTAGGCATGTAAAAATGGCACAGGTTCGAAATCTGTCCTGTTTCAGCAGATTTTGCACATGCCTAGTCTCCTTTAAGAATGTCAGGCCTCCTATTGAGTTGCCATTGGGCAGCAAAGCTAGATGCCTATGAATGGAGGCAGCTACTTCCTGGCTCCATGCGGACACTGCAGCTTAATCATATTGCAAACTGCAAACGTAATGAAGTCTATCAGTATCCTGCTGCTTTAATCATGTGCACACTGTGTGCTGAGAGCTAATAGTAAAACATTTTACAACTGCAGCAACATTTACTAGAAAGCTAAAGTTGTCATAGCACTACTGAAGATGAGATCAAGAAATGAAGAGTTAAGAGAGGGCTAGAAAGCTAGAGTCAGACAGAAAGAGCGTGCTGGAGCATTATGCAGAGGCACTGTCTGGGTATTTCTGTATTGCAGCTTTGTGTAATCCACAGACATTGATCCAGGAAGCTCTGTGTGATATATCTCTATATTTTACTCTACTCTGGGTATTGCACTGTCTGGGTATTTCTGTATTGCAGCTTTGTGTAATCCACAGACATTGATCCAGGAAGCTCTGTGTGATATATCTCTATATTTTACTCTACTCATCCTGTTGTAGTGGCATCTCTTTAGTCTACCCAACTCTGTGTATAGTGTATGAGTATCTCTGTATTTCTAACAATGGATAATCAGTGATAGGCTGAATATCTTAGCCTATTAAGGATTATCCATTCTTAGTAATAGTAGAATTATATAATGGGAGTCTAGTCGCTCATGTTCTGTAATTCAAAAATACATCCTTTATCCAGTGGTGGGTATTGATGGTTCAAGATGGGTGACCTGTTGGGGGCAACAGGTTATACTGTTTAAGATAGTTTAATCTTATAAGGTAAGAAGGAATCCAGTCCCTATAATGACTTCATTTAAATTATGCTATTATGGGGGCTGGAGCCTAGTTGGAGTGTTCTTTTAATAGGTCATTTTGCAACCTATTCCCTCCTTAAAAATATCTGAACAGCTCTAATTTCCAAATATTACATAGGGTCTAGGCAAAGTGGTTAAATAGGAAATGCCTGAGACACAGGGGCCACTCGTGATGTACACAAACCTTGTTACAAATACATATATATTCAATTATATATGTAGAAAATTCTATTCAAATGCCTCTCTAGTTAAAACATAAAGTCTCTAAGCATCTTAAATAGCCCCAGAGCATCAAACCAGATGTTTCTTGCAAACAACCTACAGTTTTATGTTATACAAAATGACTCTACAGCTTAAAGACTCATATTGTCTGTAAAGCCCAAATAGGAAACGCCTGGTTTCTAAAAGGAATTTACCCAAAGAGCACCTCTTACACATGTGTTCTTTGCTGAGTCTTCACAGAAGAGAGACTAACCCTGGCCACCCTACAAAATGAATATAATGAAGGGCAATGATGGGCAGGAAACAGACTAGGTAGTGGAGGGTTGGAGATCTGTTTCTTCTCCTTTCTGCTGTAAGACACTATTAGTCAATGCTCCCATTGATTCATCAAAAATATAATTTTATTAATGTATATTTTCTAATTTATAAATATACAGTGGCGTATCTTGGTTTTGTGCTGCCTTAGGCGAGACTAAACTCGGGCACCCCCCTAATCGAAATTTGACCCACCCCTTCCTGTCAAGGCCGCATCCCTTTCTGTTTAAGAACCACCCCTTCCTCTGTAAACCCCACCTCTTCCTCTTTAGGCTCCACTTTTTCCTGTTTGAGCTCCACATCTTCCTTTCTGTATTTAAAGTCAATAACAAGGGGCCTAACCATCATGGCGACCAGACGTGTCTCTCAAGAGCTCCCGCTCAACTATAACAAAACAAGCGACATAAGGCTGAACCTGGCGAAACAAACAGCGGTACCACACACTCATAAGCACCCCACGACAGAGGGAGTGCAGTGGAGATATGAGAGACCCGCTCGAGACCCACTCGAGACCCGCTGACAACGCAACCAACAGTGCGGCCTAGTGCACGATGGGCGGGAGAGGAGGCCGCTCCCCCAACCCGGAGGCACTCGGACGATGCCTATAACGCATGCAAGTCCCATTACCCCCCCTTTGAACTGGTGGGGGAGATCCCGGTCCACTCAGCGGAGGCTACCCCAGGCGACCTGAGGCATTAAGGGCCACCTCGTGGGCAGAGTGTGAGTACAGAGTCTCAGCCAAGATGGCGGAAACTGCAGGCGCCGAGAGTCCCAATGACGCCGCACACGATGTTCTGGTGACGTTGAACAGGCACTTTGAGAGATTCTGGAAGAAGCTGGAGTGCAAGCTACATCAACCTACCCCACCACACAGCACTAACCTTACTGAGCAGAAACCGCAACAAAACAGTCGGCTAGCAGTGCAACGCCCTGAGAAACGACCCGCACCGAGGACGGGTGAGGGGCCTCTGGGGAAGCCAAGGACCCAACGCTGACACAGATCGCAGCCCACGCTGAGACCTAAAACACCACCGGGTCACCCACATGCATGGCCCAGACAAGTCACTCGTAAGCTACAGCACCCTAATCCTAGTCCTCTGGCGAGTTACCTAAAGCCACAACAGAAACTCACGCCAGGGCCACCTCCTCACCGCTCCTCTCCCAAGCATATAGCCCCATCCGGGAGACAGCGTCGTACCAGAGGGCCCTGCACTCTCAAGCAAGCTGCACCCCATAACAGCTCACCAAGAGGTCCGGCACCCACCTCCCGGCCGCGAACGGCAACTATTGAAAGCCGAGCAAAGGACCTCACCAGTGCCGCACTATCTCCCCCCTCTCTCTCACGTGGCGAAAGGACACCGCTGCAACGTGGAGGGCACGCCGAAAAGTACCCGGCACACAACACCCTAGTCCTCGACCTGGTCCAGATTACGATGGACTTATGCCCAGGACACTTGAGGCCCTTCAGAAGCGGCATTGGATAAATCAGAACCATAAGGGGGACTGTCCCAATCACCCCAAGGTATGACTCCTACCATCTTAAACCATAGTACCTGCTAAACCAACTGTTTTCCTCTTTATTGTTTCTCTCCCTTTCTACTCTTTTATTTACGATATCGGAAGTTACTGTCAATAATCAGTCAGTTAGCATACTCATATCCAGCGCCCTTGTGGGTTCATGATAACCTCATTAGTACAGAATGTTAGCCCCTCATGCATCACTACCTCTCCTATTGAGCGTAGTCTTAGACACACAGCCTGCATATTCAATACCAAGACACGCTATCACCCTACTCTTTGCCTCTGGGAAATGCTAGAAAAATTAAGCCTGTTTACAATACGAAAATTAAGCCAACACACGCATGTCCTACTCAGCTTGTCACACAACTCTTTAATCTTGCAACATGTTAGAAAGTTTAACGATGCATTTGTTATACTTCTAAAGCTCACGGTATCTAGCATGAGTGTAGTTCAGCATATTTATTCATATATTACCTAGCTTAGCATGTCTCCTCTGTTAACTAATGACCGGTGTACAGTTTAGTAGCTAGATAGACATGCATAATCAACACACCGTGTATTAAACCTTTAGCTCAGCCTGTTTATAAATGTATTTTTTTGTTTAAATGCAAGTCTCTCAAATGCCATAACACTGTAACTAAAATGTGAGTTAATGTGCTTGTCAATGTTGTCGTGGCATAACAAGCCTGTATGTTATTCCTTGCAGAAGAAAAATAAAAGTCAATAACAAGGGCCAATGTTTTGTTATTTTGTATACCATTTCAAATGTTGCATCTATTATTTTAAGAGAATCTTTACATATAATAATATAAAGTGTAAATTCAACCACTTTACAAAGATCAGTCATCCAGGTCAACTATACTATATTGATCACGACACTCAAATTGTTTGAATTAGCACGTGGTCAGTCCACATGAGCAGTAACAGCACACCATGGCTTCAACAGCTTTTACTGGACATTATTAAACATGAAAAACACTGATTCACCAGCACAAATACCCGAATCTGTATTGTGCCAGGAAAAAGACGTACAACCCTATTGACATGTACTTATGATTAATAAATGTGTATCATAGTTTATTAATAAAGCTAAAAACCTTAGTCTCCTACCTACTAGGTACATAGGTATAGTAGGTCAAAAATGTCCATGTCAAAAGCTAAAGGTAACAGTCAGGGATAATTGACAAAGAGGTATATGTAGCCTGCTCTGAGTGAGGTAAAGAGGTCTAATGTCAGGGTCTTACCTGAGTTGGGAGTCTGTAGCGCAGATATGTTGCTCACCCTTGCAGATAGCCACAGGCCGAGGTGGTCAGGTAAGAATTCACCTGGCCTGTGGGTCTGTGCACGGGGGCTGTGCAGGATAAAGTACCAATACGCAGTACAGGCAAGGACTGAACCAGCAGGTTAGTCGTGGGATAGCCGAGGTCAAAGGATGCCTGAGGTCAGGAACAACGAGTCAAAAGCCGGGGTCAATAATACGAAGTAGATAAACAGGAACACTGGTACAAAACAGGAACACAAGATCAAAGACTTGACACTGAGCACAGGGCGAGGCTGGGTTTAAATACCCTGCTGATAACTGATCAGGATCAGGTGAAACACAACCAAGTCAAGGTGCAGCCCCCAGTGTAGTAGCCATGCCAGGATGAACAGGACCAGAACCAGTAGTCACTGTATAAAGCTGCTGTGGCTCAGAGGCAGAAAGCAGGACTAGGACTGAGAAGTTCCCCGGTTCAAGTCGCCTGTTGGGAACTCCAGGAGCGACCACGTCTGGCTGTCTGTCTAACTGGTGAGAACCGTGACAGTACCCCCCCTTTAAAAACGACCTCCGGGCGTAAGTAGGTTCTCCATCGTAATAATTCACCTCTCCAGGGTCACTATCAGAATCCAGTGAATCGTCAAAGTCCTCAGTGTGGAATCCCTTAATTGCTTGGGATTTCCCAGTACCAGCTTCTGGTACGGCTGAAGAACTGTCCAGGTTTTTTAGGTTCCAGGTACAGGTGCCAAGCACTTCCACAACTTCGGCAGGAGCAGTGTTCGTAGCTAACAATGCTTTTTCGAACATTTCAAGGTCTTCTTTACGGACCGTAGTGCCATTAGAAGCAATGGCACAATCCACAGGTAAATCCTTTTCAGGTGGGCAGGAAGTAGTGGTGGTACCACAGGAAGTAACTTCGTCAGAAGATGCAGGCGGCTCTGGAGCAGGGGGTGTAGTTTTTCCCATTGAAGCCAAGCATGGGCAAGAATAACGGCTCCCATGTAGCTTTTTAGGCTGGTATGCGGTGTACACAGGACGAACAGGACAAAGCGTGATGAAATGCCCTTTTTCTCCACAGTAATAACACAAGCCATGGCTTCTCCTTCGGTCCCTTTCCCTGGGTGTCACTTTGCAGTGGACAAGTCCTAATTGCATAGGTTCCTCAGGGTCAAGTGGAACACAGGATACCTCTGGAGTTTTCCTGGGAACTGGATCATAAGGGGGCATCACTGGGGTGTAGTGATGGTACTCGGTTCCTTGGTGTAGCGGCACCCCGGTGTAGTAGGGGTTTACGCCGCTGAGAAGGTGTCCTTTCCCCCAAGCACGAAGTTAGCTACAGCATAACAGGTTCCCCATAATTACGATATCCAAGTAATAGTCATCCCCTCCAAGCACGAGACGAGACTCTGTGTTGAGGGTCAAAGTAGGAATAATGTTTATTCGGTAACTCGGGCTTTTATGCCGTACAACAACTCCTCCCCGTATCCGGAGGAGATAATACATTTACAGTGGGAGTCACTCCCACTGTACCGAGCAGAATATTATACCATTATTACAAGTTTATATAACACACACAATATGTAACGAAAATACATTGTGCTACGTGTATTAGGGAACGGAGATCTAGGGGAACAATATACGTGAAAATCCCCTAGATCGGTTGGGCCGTTCGCCAGATACACGTTTGCACCAATTACTCAAAAACTATACAAGATAAACGGAAACTCTCTGTTGGACCGGGTGTCTTTAGTTCGGTACTTTGGATCCGTCGACTAGCATGGGCGTACGTTGTTGGTAAAGTCGGAATTCGTCGTGTGGAAAGTTCGGTCATTAGTCCACGCGGTCAAAATGGCCGCGACCCATTGTTCTCTCCACGTGGCGACGTATACCGTACGGATCCACAAGTACCCGAAATCCACAATAATCCATATGCAACGGCAATTCTCTGAGATGGTATCTGTTACACCAGAAAGGGGTCTGTCACACGGCTCCCTCCTAGTGGTACACTCCGGCAGACCTGGATTGATCCTTTCGGATTAACTTAGGGATGACCGGAATTCATTTGTCCGGAGAATTGTCCAGTTGTCGAGACAACCCATCGGCGTTGCCATTTAGCTTACCGGGTCGATAGCTGATGGTGAAATTGTACGTTTGCAGGGCCAAGCTCCATCTTAGCAATCTGCCATTGTCTCCTGCGACCCGGTTAAGCCATACCAATGGATTGTGATCTGTTACCAAAGAGAATTCCTGTCCATACAAATAAGGTGTTAGTTTTTTCAATGCCCATACCAGGGCCAGGCACTCTTTCTCTACGGCCGCATAACTCACTTCCCTCGGTAACAGCTTTCGGCTGAGGTATGCGACCGGATGCTCTTTTCCATCTTCCCCGATTTGGCTCAGCACAGCCCCCAGTCCATACATGGAAGCGTCTGTATGTACAAGGAAACGTTTGTTAGGTACTGGGGCAGCCAAGACAGGAGCATTAACAAGAGCATGTTTGAGAGATTGAAATGCGGCTTCGCAAGCGGGAGACCACAGGACCTGTCTGGGTAAATTCTTTTTGGTCAAGTCAGTCAAAGGTTTGGCTACCGTGCTATAATCCGGGACAAAGCGTCTATAGTACCCGGCGGTCCCTAAGAAGGCCAATACCTGGGTCTTGGTATTCGGTGTGGGCCAGTTTGCTACTGCCTCAACCTTGGCAGGCTCCGGTCTCTGGTTTCCACACCCCACCCGATGTCCCAGGTATTGGACCTCGGCCATTCCTAGATGGCATTTCTCGGGTTTTAGTGTCAGGCCCGCGGCCCGAATCTTATCTAGGACTACCCCTACGTGGACTAAATGTTCTTCCCAAGACTCACTGTAGATCGCAATGTCATCCAGGTATGCACACGCAAACTCCTGGAAGCCATCGAGGAGCCGATCCACCATTCGCTGGAACGTAGCCGGGGCATTTTTCATCCCGAATGGCATGACCTTAAATTGGTATAAGCCAAACGGGGTGACAAAGGCCGACTTGGGGACGGCATCCTCGGCCAGGGGGATCTGCCAATAACCCTTGCAGAGGTCTATGGTAGAGAGGTAGTTACCCCTGGCTATGCGATCTAATAATTCGTCTACCCGAGGCATTGGGTAAGCGTCAGTGGTAGTCTTTTCATTTAGCCGCCTGTAGTCGACGCAGAACCGAGTGGTTCCGTCTTTCTTGGGGACTAAGACTACGGGAGAGGCCCAGGGGCTGTCGGATGGCTCAATGACCCCCAGCTGTGTCATTTCCCGTATTTCCTTCAGCATTCCGTCCCGGACGGCTTCCGGAATACGGTACGGGGGTTGTCGGAGGGGGGCCTGCCCTGGGGTCTCTACTTTGTGTATGGCCAGGGTTGTGTATCCTGGCTCCTGGGAGAAGGTACTCTGCTTCTCCCATAGGAGCTGTCTAGCCTGCTCTAGCTCCGTAGGGTTCAGTCGTTCTCCCAGCTTCACTAGGCTAACTGGGTCGGGGTGAGTCTCCTTTTCCAGCAGGTCAGGTAGGGGTAAATTTTCGGGGTCATCAGTAGCTGGGGCACAAACAGCGTTAACATCTTCCTGTCGCTCTTGGTACTCTTTCAACATGTTCACATGAAAGGAGCGTTGGATCCTTTCATCTGCACAGCTGGCAATAAGGTAGGTGGTATCACAGAGTTGGGCTAAAACCTTGTAAGGACCCTGCCACGCAGCCTGCAGTTTGTTGTCCTTCACCGGTTTTAGCACCAACACCTTCTGCCCTATATGGAACAGTCGTTGCCGGGCACCCCTATCGTACCATCGTTTCTGTCGCCCCTGGGCCGCCTGGAGATTCTCCCTTACCAATAGGGAGAGTTGCTCCATGCGGTCCCGGAGCTCCAGGACATATGGCACAATAGGCGTCCCTGCCTGTTCGGTTTCCCCTTCCCAGTGGTCCCGAATGAGATCGAGGGGTCCTCGCACCCTCCTCCCATACAATAACTCAAAGGGAGAAAAACCCGTAGATTCTTGGGGGACCTCCCTATAGGCAAATAACAGGTGGGGTAAGAATCTCTCCCAGTCTCTGCAACCGTCCGTAAAGGTCCTCAACATTTGTTTGAGAGTCCCATTAAAGCGCTCACAGAGACCGTTAGTTTGGGGGTGGTACGGGGAACTGAGCAGGGGTTTAATGTGGCACACTTTCCATAATTGCTGTGTGAGTACGGCAGTGAACTGGGTTCCCTGGTCGGATAGGATTTCTTTAGGGAACCCCACCCGAGTGAATATCTTAACCAAGGCATCGGCTACCGTCTCCGCTTCAATATTCGGCAGGGGTACCGCCTCGGGGTACCGGGTCCCATAGTCCACCACGGTAAGAATGTACTTCTTACCGGACGGGCTATGTCGCGCTAGGGGGCCTACAATGTCGACGGCGACCCTATAGAAGGGTTCCCCAATGATCGGCATCGACATTAATTTGGCCTTCGGGCGATCCCCCCTCTTACCCACCCGTTGGCAAGTGTCACAGGTTCTGCAATATTGTCGCACGTCCCGGTTAAACCCTGGCCAGAAGAAATTCTGGGTAATCCTATGGGCCGTGCGACGTACTCCTGAATGGCCAGCTAAGGGTATATCGTGAGCGATCCTCATGATCTCTCGCCTGTATTTTTTCGGTAGCACTAGTTGCTTCTGTGGGACGGGGTTTTTACCTGCTGCGGGCTCCTGGGGGATCCTATACAGTCTATCCCCCACCCACTCGTAGCTTTCCCCATCTGTCCCCGGTTCCCCTTTCTCTGCCTTATCCCTATATTTCCGGAGAGTGACGTCTTCCCGCGTCTCCCTCCCAAAAGTCTCAGGGGTATCCCAGTCTAAGGGGGTCTGTCCTAAGGTCACAGTCGGAGGGTCAGATCTTACCTGGGTCTCCGCGACTGGCGGGCCGATTCCAATAGCACGAGCCTGAGCCCGGGTGGTGACAGGGCAGGCTCCAGCAGGGCCTTGAGGAGCAAAAGCGGACAACAGCGGGGCTAAGTCATTTCCCAAAAGTACTTCCGCGGGTAGCCCTTTCATCAGGCCCACATTCACTTGGCCAGCTCCCACCCCCCAATCCAAATGCACTCGGGCCGTGGGGAGGCGATGTACTGCACCCCCGGCCACTCTAACGGCCACCGTTTGGCCAGTATGTTCTTTTTCTGGGACCAGGTCGTGTTGAATCAAGGTTAAGGTGGCCCCAGTGTCTCGTAACCCACTGACAACTTGTCCATTCACTCGGACTGTTTGTCGGTGATGCTGCCGGTTGTCTACAGCAGCCGCATATAGGGGATTGGCCTCGTGTAAAATCTCCCATTGCTCTTCCCCCAGGGGTTGGGCTTCAATGCAATGGGCCCCTGAGGTAAAAGGTCGGGGGTTCCCTTCAGCAGGCTTCCTCCAGGACGTTTGTCGAGCGGGATCAAGTGGGCATTTGTCCCTCAGGTGACCCACTTGCTGACACCTATGGCATCGTCGGCGGTCCGGGACACTTGACTGGGTGAAGCGGGAGGGGGTGTTGTAGCTAGGTTGGATAGTGGGGGTGGTTGGAGTAGGGCCGACAGGGCGGCTTTCTACTCGGGCAGCTGTCTTTTGGACCGAGAGATCGGGTTTGCGGGCGTCTGCATACTCGTCGGCCAACCGGGCGGCTTCGGGTAGGGTAAGTGGTCTCCTATCCCGAATCCACTCTCTGAGCTCCTTGTCCACCTTTTCAAAAAAATGTTCCAACAAAAACAACTGTAAAACCTCCTCCGCGGTGGTAGCTTGGCACCCATCCATCCAGTGGCCAGCCGTGCGTTGTAATCGGCAGGCCCATTCGGTGTAGGAGTCACCGGTTTGCTTTCGGGATTCCCGGAAGCGTCTCCGATATGCTTCGGGGGTTACCGCATATCGGGACAATAGAGCTTCTTTTACCAGTCGGTAGCTTCCCACCTCATGGTCCGGGATCGCCCGGAAAGCATCGCTGGCTCGTCCGGATAATTTGCCAGACAAAATTTTGACCCACTCCTCGGAGGGTACTTTATGCAGGGCACACTGACGTTCAAAGTCCGCTAGGTATTGGTCAATCTCCCCCTCTGTTTCCACAAAATTTTTAAAAGCGGCAAAGTGTACTTTCCTCTTTTCTTCGGGAGTTTGGAAAGTCCCCGCAATTGGACTGGTGCCTGTGGAAGTCTGGCGCCGGTTGGCATCGACTGCCGCAATGACTTGGGTTACAATCCTAGGTGAGGGGTTTGGTCCGTAGTGAGCCAGCCTTACCCTCACCTCGTGGTCGAATTGTTCATCTGCTGGCGTTCGGACCAAAGCGATCTCCGGTGCTGGGTTTGGTTCGACATCCAGTCCGTCATTCTGTTCAGCTAAGTCCAATGCGACCAACTCTGCCAAAATGTCTCTTTTCTTTTTGTTGCTAGCCGAATGACCACGGCTCTCCAACAAGTCTTTTAGGGTAGATCGTTTCAACCTTCCGTAGTAGGCCTCCATCCTGATTGCTCTCGGTAGCTGTCCTTCTGGGGTGAAAGAACGATCCCGCCGCTGCCACCAATTGTAGCGGCACCCCGGTGTAGTAGGGGTTTACGCCGCTGAGAAGGTGTCCTTTCCCCCAAGCACGAAGTTAGCTACAGCATAACAGGTTCCCCATAATTACGATATCCAAGTAATAGTCATCCCCTCCAAGCACGAGACGAGACTCTGTGTTGAGGGTCAAAGTAGGAATAATGTTTATTCGGTAACTCGGGCTTTTATGCCGTACAACAACTCCTCCCCGTATCCGGAGGAGATAATACATTTACAGTGGGAGTCACTCCCACTGTACCGAGCAGAATATTATACCATTATTACAAGTTTATATAACACACACAATATGTAACGAAAATACATTGTGCTACGTGTATTAGGGAACGGAGATCTAGGGGAACAATATACGTGAAAATCCCCTAGATCGGTTGGGCCGTTCGCCAGATACACGTTTGCACCAATTACTCAAAAACTATACAAGATAAACGGAAACTCTCTGTTGGACCGGGTGTCTTTAGTTCGGTACTTTGGATCCGTCGACTAGCATGGGCGTACGTTGTTGGTAAAGTCGGAATTCGTCGTGTGGAAAGTTCGGTCATTAGTCCACGCGGTCAAAATGGCCGCGACCCATTGTTCTCTCCACGTGGCGACGTATACCGTACGGATCCACAAGTACCCGAAATCCACAATAATCCATATGCAACGGCAATTCTCTGAGATGGTATCTGTTACACCAGAAAGGGGTCTGTCACACTTGGTTACGAAGACTCCGCAATTTTTTAGTACGTGGAGCTGGCTTGGGCATAGTGGTCTTGCATTGTGAGTCCATAGCAGTACAAAAGGATTCCCAACTGACAAGGACAGGACTCTTCGTCTGCAACATTTGGTGAGCCCAAACTTTGATGTGACCAGACAACAGGTTGATAGCCACTCTGACCCTGATGAATTCTGTGGCATATGTACGAGGCTTTAAAGAAAACAACACCTCACAATCCATCTTGAATGACTGAAAGGACGTGCGGCTACCATCAAATCGGTCGGGCATGATGACAAACGGTTCAGGATAAGCTGGTTCCGTGGCTGGATGTACTGCGCCTTTAAGAAATAAAATTTCTTGCTGCAGCTCCGAAACAGTCTGGGCCAGGCTGGACACTTGCTGGGGCGAGGGTGAGCACATCTCTGCGGACTCCATATTGGTCAAGTCTTTTGTCAGGGTCTTACCTGAGTTGGGAGTCTGTAGCGCAGATATGTTGCTCACCCTTGCAGATAGCCACAGGCCGAGGTGGTCAGGTAAGAATTCACCTGGCCTGTGGGTCTGTGCACGGGGGCTGTGCAGGATAAAGTACCAATACGCAGTACAGGCAAGGACTGAACCAGCAGGATAGTCGTGGGATAGCCGAGGTCAAAGGATGCCTGAGGTCAGGAACAACGAGTCAAAAGCCGGGGTCAATAATACGAAGTAGATAAACAGGAACACTGGTACAAAACAGGAACACAAGATCAAAGACTTGACACTGAGCACAGGGCGAGGCTGGGTTTAAATACTCTGCTGATAACTGATCAGGATCAGGTGAAACACAACCAAGTCAAGGTGCAGCCCCCAGTGTAGTAGCCATGCCAGGATGAACAGGACCAGAACCAGTAGCCACTGTATAAAGCTGCTGTGGCAGAAAGCAGGACTAGGACTGAGAAGTTCCCCGGTTCAAGTCCCCTGTTGGGAACTCCAGGAGCGACCACGTCTGGCTGTCTGTCTAACTGGTGAGAACCGTGACATCTAACAGAGACTGATCGTAGGTATCCAGCAGGCATAAAGACACTCCATTTCTACACTACACAGCCATAGATCATCTGAAACCTCTCTTACTATTGTTGCATACTGACAGCTAAATGCTACCTGAATAGAATCCCTATTACCTCAGCATAGCATAGAGCTAATGAATACTAACACAGCTAGTCCTATGGAGGGACTAAAAAAATAAGGAAAATTAGTTAAGTGCTAACCCCCACAACCCAAGTGCATAGTTAAAATAAAAGAGGAAAAAGCCCGACGCGCGTTTCAGCATATCAGGACGCCGTCGTCAGGGGCAAATACAAAAGCTATCAGTCCCTCCCACTTCCTTAAATGTCCAACACATACTTGAACATTATTATCAGCTGGTTCCCATACTAGAGACTCACATCTCGTTGGTCCGGACGAGACTCCGCCTACCAGCTATGCGATGGAGTCCACTGCAGCCCGACCCACTTCCGCATGCCCCACGTGACGATTACGTCAAAACGCTATGTCACGTGGGCGGGGAAGGGGCGGATACCACGTCCGCATACCCCATGTGACTATGACGTCAAACGCTGTGTCACGTGGGTGGGGAAGGGGCAGACACCATCCCTATTGCTACGCCCCCATCACTGACGAAACTAGTGAGTCCCAAAGACGTCACTAGGTGGGCGGGGTTAACGCAACCCGAAAATACAGTACAACAGGGGGATTAACAGACTGGTCATCCCCAGATGGTAGATCTAAGGGTGATCAGATCGTAGCCTAAGATTGGCTATTCACTGCTTAAATGTTATAACACCTAAGTGTGTAATTATAAGGGAAAAACTGGGTCCATTAAGAGGAGTGGAGACAAACTCCTCATACATGCATACAATTTGGGAATGGATACACTGGGGTGCATAGCGCACCCATTTACCCGTTATCCATCCATAGTATAAAGAGTGCACTCAATATAAAGTCCTGCTATATAGTAAGTATCAGATATATCCAAAGCAGTAATGGATCCCTTGCTCCCGACAGTCAAATAAGTAGTAATAACCAATATAGCATCACTATGGTTGTATAAGGAGATGTATAGTAGCTTAGGTCCCTAAATAATAAACACTTAACAAACCAAAAAGTAAATTATAGCTTCAAAATAAATATTAGATAATAGTGATTATAATCATAATTAACAAAAATACCCATATAAAGTTACTAAAAAGTGTTCATTGAATGAAACGGGTATATGAAAACCCCTCATTCAGACCAAGTGGCAATAGGGTTTGGAGTTTAAAAATCCCAAATGCCTCCCTCTGACGGAGTTTAGTATCCCAGCCGCCTTTTCGTGAGGGCTGAGGGATGTGTTCTAATCCCAGGAAACGTATTCCTGCTGAGGAATGATTATGGCAAAGATGTAAGTGTCTCGATATAGGGGTTTCGAGACGTCTCCTCATTGAGTTTACATGTACCCTAATTCTAAGCTTGAAAGGACGAAAAGTCTTCTTCACATACATAAGGCCACATGAACAGGTAAGTAAGTAGATAACCCCTGCAGTGCGGCAATTGATAAAGGAGCGCAAATTAAAAGTCTCTGAGTTGGAACTATTAGTGCAAACTTTGGAATTCTTGTTAATGTAGGGACATGCACTACAGTGACCACATCGATATGTGCCAATAGGAAAGTAGTTTTTAAAGGGTCGAAGTTGACGAGGAAAGATGACCTGGGACAAGTAGGTCCCTTAAATTCCTACCTCTAAGTGCTGTAATAGAGGGATATGTTTTCACTACATCTTTAAAGGGAAACTCCAGTGCCAGAAAAACGATCCGTTTTTCTGGCACTGGAGGGTCCCTCTCCCTCCCACCCCCCAATCCCCGGTTACTGAAGGTGAAGGTGAAAACCCCTTCAGTGACTTACCTGGGACAGCGGCGATGTCCCTCGCCGCTGTCTCCGCCTCCGCGACGCTCCTCCTTGTGATTACGTCGGCCGGTCATTTCAATGCTTTCCTATGGTGTTTTGAGCAACGCTGGAGGTCCGCACACAGCGTGAGGACGTCCAGCGACGCTCTAGCACAGGAAACCTGTGCTAGAAACTAGGAAGTGACCTCTAGTGGCTGTCTAGTAGACAGCCACTAGAGGTGGAGTTAACCCTGCAATGTAATTATTGCAGTTTATGAAAAACTGCAATAATTACACTTGCAGGGTTAAGGGTAGTGGGAGTTGGCACCCAGACCACTCCAATGAGCAGAAGTGGTTTGGGTGCCTGGAGTGTCCCTTTAAGATGTTTATCCGAGGATATGATGGGCCAATATTTCTTAAAGATTCCCATCATCTTAGCCCACCCAGCATCAAAAGTTCCAATGCATCTTATCAAGTGTCCCTCCTGTTTTGCAGAATTGTCATCAATGAGGGTTTGACGTTCAGTTGAGAGAGCCCTCACATATGCTCTCTTTAGCGCCCTATTGGGATATCCTTTTTCCCTAAATGACAGTCTCAAGGCCCTTGCTTTAGACTTAAAATCATCTAGGGATGAACAGTTACGTCGTAACCTGAGGTACTGTCCGGTGGGGATTCCAGCTTTTAATTGAGTGGGATGGTAATTAGACCAATCCAAAAGACTGTTTGTAGCTGTTTTTTTCCTGAAAAGGGTAGTATTTATTTAGTTTGCTTCCCCCATTTCAAGAGAAATGTCCAAAAAGCATAACTTAGAACCCCCCATCTCGCTTGTAAACCTCAGGTTATAGGTATTGTCATTAAGGGCAGAAACAAAGTCCGCAAAATATTCGGGGGTACCCAGCCAGACGACAAAAATGTCGTCAATGTACCTCTTCCAGTAAAGGACTTGATCCATATACTGTTTGAGGTTGGGGTCTTCTCTGATTGTTTGCTCTCACCAGCCCAGATGTAGATTTGCATATGATGGTGCACATGGTGTCCCCATGGCTGTTCCCCTCATCTGTTGATACAGTTTCCCATTAAAGAGAAATGTGTTATGTGTTAACACAAATTTCAACAGATCTGATTTAAACTCAATGTACACCTCAGGTAATTTAGGGTTGAGTGAGAGAAAAATTCTGCAGTGTTCAATTCCAAGTTCATGAGGAATTGAGCTATACAAAGCCTCTACATCTAGGCTACACAGTTTGGCATGATGAGGAATCTCGGTCTGGGTTAAAAACCCAAGTAGTTGTTTTGTATCCCGAAGGTATGAGGGTAAACCTTGTACCATTGGGGATAAAATCTTATCAAGGAATACACTTATATTCTGGGTGAGGTTACCGCAACCAGATACAATTGGTCTACCTGTCAAGTCCAACATGGACTTATGTATCTTAGGTAAGCAGTAAAAAGTTGACAGAATAGGTTCTTTAGGGTTCATAAACTCGAATTCATCTTTTGAGATGAGTTCTATTTCGACAGCTCCAATCAATCAAGTACTTAATTCAACCAAAAAGAGTGGAGTTGGATCCTTTTTAATCACACGGTACGTATTTTCATCCAGTAACAGTTGTTCAGCCATCCTTATATAGTGATCCCTGTCCATAACGACCACATTTCCCCCCTTATCGGATGGCTTAATGATCAGGTCCATATTGGCCTGGAGCTGACTAATAGCCATCCTCTCCTGTTTCGGGAGATTACCCCATGATCGTAATTGGAAATCGTCAGTTGGCAAGGAGACAATTTCCCTACAAACCATATCCAGGAATACCTCCAGTATTCCTATAGTCTTTAAACGGAGGGGTAAATCTACTTTTAGATCTCAGATTAGTTTGGGGAACAGTGTTCCTAATGGAACCATCACCGGATACCAATAGTTCAACGAGCGTTTGGAGACACTCTAGGTCCTTGGGTGATAATCCCAGACTCTGTGCTTTAGTTTCTTTGCGTAGCTCATGATATTTGTGCAAAGCTAACTTCCGCACAAATAGATGGACATCCTTCGTCCATATAAATTTATTAAAAGTGGGTGTAGGAACATAAGATAACCCCTTGGATAATACGCTCACTTGGGCGTTAGAAAGAGTGGACTTGGACAGGTTAATGATCTGTAAGGATGGTTTAGACATTATCTTCGGTGTCTCTGACCTCGGCCTCTGTTCCTTGTACGGGGGCCCTGAGACAACTCCGCCTGACGTAGACCTAAAATATCCACCCCTTTCTTTAAAATACTTTTTGGTGGATTGGTCGGTGTGGGTGTATGTGAGGTGGAGGGTCTATCAGGCTCTGCGTCAGTGGATTCATATTCTGATGTACTCGCATAATCAGAATCCACTCTATTCCTTCTTTTGAAGGGGTGATAAACCTTACCCCTCTCAAAGTCTGATACATCCCGAAGATATTTCTGATGCTACCTAACCTTAATTTGATGCGAAAATTTATCAAGGTTAGTTTTTAACTTTAATTCCAATGGTTCAAATTGGGGGTCAGCTTTTACCTGTTGGACCTCATCTATTTGTTTATCTAGTTCTTGTTGTACAGTCTCAAGTCTCATAGATTCGTACTTGCAGATTATGTTCATAAAAGTGTTTGAACAATTAGTAGCTGCCTCCTCCCACTCCTTATAAAACTCTTCTAAATCCAACTGTCTAGCAGGGGGTACCTGTACCCGTAACCCTCTGGGTATGATGTTTTTAGAAAGATATTTCTGTAGTGTGGATATCTCCCACCTCATTCTAATTTGTTGTCTAAACAATTTGTTCAGTTTATTAAAATGAGAATGGATATTAGGAGGTGATGAATTCTGCATAGTGAGGTCATTGCTGAAGACTGACTCTACATCTGCACACCAACTATTAGCATCAGGTCTATTAGAAAGGAACCCTGCCATGGTGAAAATGAACTGAAATGAACAGATTATAACTCAAAGTAACAAAAAAGAAGGGTAATGGTGGCTTGTGGTGATAAACACCTAAACTATAACTGTCTAAAGGTAGAATCCAGGTTCAGTTGGGAACCTCCCTTCGGCACAGATTGGGGTGAGAAAGGCAGGTATCCCTCCTATGGATACTGGACATGCATACACCATTTGTGTCATTCATACAAGACAATACCACTATACATATCAACACATCCAGTCTTTTATACTACTTTAGCCATAGCACAGACTCACAGAATCCCACACCATTTACTTACATCAATCAATCCATCATGAAACTGACATGATGAGGTTTTTAATAACTTAGATAACTTTAATTAAATATATAAATATATTAAACTGAAATGCAACTTGTTGAATACAACAAATAAAACGGTAAACATTTCTAACTTAAATAAGTGCAAACTGTTGAATATTGGACTATTAGATCTAAATCATACTTGTAAACTAAAGTGCCTTGCGCCGAACTCTCTGTGTGGCAAAGCTGTTGATAAGCTCATCATAGTCCAAAGATTTTGTGAGCTCAGACTCTATTGCCAATACTGGGAGTTCAATCTTTCCTCTCCCATTCTGGATCGCAAGTAGTACTTCACGTGCTTCAAAGTCGAGAAAAAACGGTCAGCTGAACAGTTAGTTGCTACAGTACACAAAAACATCATGAGAGCAATGTCCACATTTAAATAAATGCTTTGCAATCCTCTCTCTTTTATCATTCGGGACATCGCCAGAACAGAGGTATCTTCTGCAGAAGAACTTATGAGGTATGAACGAAAGTGGAGGCACTCATCAAGAAAACATTCCTGTTCCAAGTCTTTGCTGTAAGAAGAACAAAGGCTATTTGCATGCTGTGATATTGCTGATGACTCAGTTTTTGATAGATCAGTAATGAATTTAAATTTTTCAAAGAAAGAGTCATATGCAGCTTTTCTTCTCATAAGTTCAGCAACCAAGTTGTCACAAATAACATAAAAGGTGTTAATGAGAAAATTTTCTTGGGCTTCCTCTGCCTGTATCTTGCTGGAAGTTGCTGAACTTTTCCTTACGTGTACACCTTTCCTCTTAGTTTCATAATCCTTCACAGCTGATTTTTCCATTGCAGCAGCTTCCAAATTCAGGAATATGTCTCTGGTTTCTTGAACAAACTGGATCAGAGATTCATACAGCTTCTCTACAATTCCAACATCAAAGCCAATGCATTGGAGTTTTTTGCTAACTGCACCAAATCTACCCAGGATAGTACCCTACAAACCACTCATAAGTGCAGTCTCCAGACTTTGTATTTTATTCAGAAGATCTTCAGCTTCCTTGCATGTTCCTGGTGCATCTGCTGTATTTTCCTTAATTTTTGTTAAGGCTTGGATAATTTTTGTTAAGGCTTGGAGTCCAATTTCAATTTAAGCCTCGACAGACATCTTCCCTGGCTGACCACCGTGTGTCAGATAATCTCTTTACTGCTAGAGTGTTGGGCTCAGATGATAAATGTTCTTGTAAAATCTCCCATCTGTGAGTGGAAGAAGTAAAACAAAATTTAAAGGTATTGTAGGAGACCAAAGAATAAACAAGCTTCAGGACAACTTTTAGCAGCATGCTTCCCTACTAGATTTAAAGAGTGTGCAGAGCATGGAATATACACAGCAAGTGGGTTTCTTTCCAGAATTCTGGCTTGCAATCCTCCATAAGGGCCTGACATATTGCTTGCATTGTCATATGATTGACCATGACAGTTAGCAATATCAAGATCATATGACTTAAGAGTGGTGAGGACCACTTCAGCCAGTTGTTCTGATTTATGTCCAGAATTTGAAATAAAATGTAGAAAGCACTCAACCGGTAAGCCATCTTCTTCCTTGACATACCTTAAGCTGAAGGCCAGCTGATCTGTGTGGGATCTATCAGGTGTTGAATCAACACTGATAGAGTAATATTTAGCAGTCTTTGCCTCCTTAACTATCTGCTTTGTAACAGAATCTGCCATAAGCGGGTAAGATGTGACTTCTTTTCCTGCCCGTAACAGGCAATGTGTTCAGCTATAAATGGGTCAAGTTCTGACAGAAAATCGAACATCATTATGTAGTTTCCGTTGTGTGTAGCACCAAAAGGATCATCTTTCCTTCTGAAAGTGTAACGAGATTATACCCCAACACGCAGGATCCAGCTAAACAGAAGACAACACAGAGGGAAGATACGTTTACCGGTTCTTAGAGTGGCCGGACTCGACGTATATAGGAGAAGTACAGAGTCAGGAACGATCCGAGGTCAAGGGCACAAAGAGACAGCATAAACTAGACCTAGCCGGGGTCTGGTACACAGGAAACAGCAAGCCGGCAAACAGAACAGATAAGGATAAAGCAAAAACGAAGTCAGAATACAAAGCCAAGGTCAAATACGGAGGAACACAACTGAACACCACAAGCGCTAAAGGGAACTGTAGCAGAAACCATGATAGGGCAAGGAACTAAGGGAAAAAGGTAAGTTTAAATATCTTCTAAACTAATGTGATTGGCTCCTGTCATATTCACACCCCCAAAAGGTAAGTGTATGGGGAGTGTGGTATGACAGGGGCCAATGGGAGCCTTTTGGCAATTTAGGCTCCCACTGTCTCTTTAAGAGTGCGCCCGAGACTCGCGGCGCGCTCTTAGATTCAGGCGGGACACATGACCGCTTCTCGCGGTCACTGCCCGCCTTCCTCTTGAAGCCGTCGGATGAGCCGCGCGGCTCGTGCAGCAGCAGGACCGCGCGTGGCTCGAAGAGAGGACCGCGGCCGGCCCCCGGATATTGTAAGTAACGCTACAGAAAGCAAGTCGAGTACCAAGTGCCTTAACTGCAGCAACAACTCTTTTTAAAACATTTCTCCAATTTTGAATTTCATCAGAACTTTGCTTGGTAAGACTTTCATCAATGTTCCCCAGTTTACATGCTCTTGATTTTAAAGATAGCACGCAGGATTTGTGTTTAGCTGAATGCTCGTGTTCATTTAATCGAGCCGTGCCATTTTTCCAGTCAATTAAGCCACTTTCTGCCAACTGGGATTTGCCACCAAACAAATGACATGGAGCACAAAACACTACTCCTTTTCTTTTGGAGTAAACCAAATAGCTCCTTTTCTGTTTCTCTCCATTAAAGTTTTCTTTTTAAAAAAAGGTGTTTAGTTAGTAACCTAGAATGGTCAGTATACAGCCTTGTCGACTGTGTAATGTCCAGATTCTCATTTTGAATTATTCCATGTTTAGCCACATGGTCTCTGGTGGAATCATTTAAAACCCATTCAGCAGGGTCAGAACTCCCTCCTATTTGTACAACAGGATCGTCAAATGAACTCGAAGGACCTGATTCAGAAGCCTCAGTTTCTCTGACAATACTACTGGTAGCTCGTGAAGTATCATAACTGTATGTAGCAATTACATCAATTTTACAGATGTCAACAGTTAAATCGTCTACTACCTCCTCACCCTGCTAAGTATTAGAAGAAGCCACAGGTTTTGAGAAAAATAGATACATTTTTCCTGTCTGTTCAAGCTCCCTGACTTGTTTTTTATGCCTAATGTTTGCATTTTTTTTCAGTACCCTGCTCCACTTAATCTTTTTCGCCCATCACTCATGGCTGCTAAGGATAGTACCTTAGTGAAAATCAACCGACATAGCATCAGTAAAAATCAACCAACATAGCATCAGTAAAAATCAAGTAACATATAGCATCAGTAAAAATCAACCGATATAGCATCAGTAAAAATCAACCGCCATAACGTCAATAAAAATCAACTGCCATAGCGTCAATAAAAATCAACAGATATAGCGTCAGTGAAAATCAACAGACATAGCGTCAATAAAAATCAGCAAGCATAGCATCAATAAAAATCAACACACATAGCATCAGTGAAAATCAACAGACATAGCATCAGGGAAAATCAACAGACATAGCGTCAATAAAAATCAACAGACATAGCGTCAGTGAAAATCAACAGAAATAGCGTCAGTGAAAATCAACAGACATAGCATCAGGGGAAATCAACAGACATAGTGTCAATAAAAATCAGCAGGCATAGCGTCAATAAAAATCAACAGACATAGTGTCAGTGAAAATCAACAGACATAGCGTCAATAAAAATCTAAAGACATAGCGTCAGTAAAAATCAGCAGGCGTAGCGTCAATAAAAATCAACAGACAATAGACCAATTCGCTCAATACTACGGCGAACTATACAATCTTAAACACGACCCTAATGTGGTAATGCCAGCTCCAGATAAAATAGACAAATTTCTGTCTAATCTAAACCTACCCAAACTGACGGAATACGACCTAACCCTGAAACGACTCTTCTCTCTAGACGAACTCACAATGGCAATTTCACAACTCCCAGCACATAAATCACCAGGCCCAGATGGTCTCACAAACGAATACTACAAAACCTTTTCGCCAACGAAAGCACCACTACTCCTACAATTAGTAAACAAATGTGCCACAATGGCCGCACTTCCAGAAGAAATGCTCTTAGCGCATATCTCTACTCTCCCCAAACCAGGCAAACCCCCCACGCGGTGCAAAAATTTTCGGCCCATCTCCCTCCTAAATGGGGACGCCAAACTATATGCAAAGTTAATCAGTAACCGACTTGCCCCCCTCCTGCATAAAATAATTCACAACGATCAATCCGGGTTTATAAGAGGCCACCAGGGATCAGATAACACCAGGAAAAATCTAAACATGATTTCGGCACTGGAGTCCAAAAAATCGTCAGGCCTTCTCCTCGCCTTGACGCTGAGAAGGCCTTCGATCGCCTAAACTTTATATGACTAAAGTTTTATCACAATTCAACTTTCCCACATCTACCATAACAAGCATAATGGCATTATATCATCACCCAGCGGCAAAAGTATCACACAGAGGGTTCCTCTCCACTCCATTCTCCATTACAAATGGTACCCGCCAGGTATGCCCCTTGTCACCCCTTCTGTACATACTCACCCTAGAATCCCTAGCCCAAAAGATCCAAACACACCGAGATACCAGGAGTCAATATTCACAACAAGATGTACAGTCTAGCTTTATTTGCGGACGACATCTTTATAGCACTGTCAGATCCAAAACGCTCTCTTGCTCCCCTATTAGATCTCCTACGGCAATTCGGCGACACCTCATACTATCGCCTGAACCAGGACAAGGCCCAACCCCTGCCAATAAACCTACCAAAGTCCCTGCTGGATGTACTCCATGCCTCCTACCAGTTTGACTGGAAATCAAACTCAATCACGTACTTGGGGGTAAAGATAGCACCTTCAATATCTGCCACTTCACAACTAAACTATAAACCTCTTTTAACACTATGCAAAGTGCAAATGAACAGATGGAAACACGCAAAAATCTCACATATAAAATGATAATCCTTCCACGTATCCTCTATATTTTTAGAATTATTCCATTAGGGATCACACCCAATATTGCAAAGCACTACAAAAATTATTTGGCACCTTTATCTGGGGTGGGAAAAGACCCAGAGTATCCTTAGCACTTCTCCAGAACGCACCGCGACTTGGGGGAGTGGGACTCCCAAACATTAGGCAATGCCATAGAGCAGCGATACTTTCCACGAGCATACTCCTTCATGCCCAACCAGGTATGCTACAGTGGGTAGACATGGAAAGAACACAATTTAAAGACATATCTCTAACTGACTACCTATGGTTACCGAGGAAGTTTAGAACCAAACGCACTGACTTATTCCCAACCACACAACTAACAATATCCTTATTGGACACCTTTATAGAGACTATGGGCCATAAGGACACATTACATGCCAAATCCCCAATCTCAGTCTTAAAAACAATAGCATCCAACATCCCCCTCAAAGATTGGAGCCACGGGATTAACAAAAATATCACAGCTCTTAGACACCAAAGGCATACTACCATTCCCGGTCCTATAAACACAGTGGCAGATCCCGAACAGAGCAATCTTTTCCTATCTATAACTGAAAAGTGCAATACAGGCACACGCACCGCCACCACCGTATAAACCAAAAGATGCAACTAGAATCGCCTCCTACTTAATCCTAGACAGGTGTTGGGCAGCACCTTCAAAACCCAAAACACTTACATTATGCTACAAGGCATGGCAAGAACTCTCAACAACCACGTCACAACCCTATAAAGCTCATTGGGAGACAGACTGAGGGACAGTACTGATGGATTATGACTGACTGCGTGCCCTCCACGGCCTCTCTAAATGGACAAAGTGCTACACACACATTGAAGCCCATAAAAAACTCCTCTACTGCTGGTACATGACCCCACAGAGGCTTCACCGCATATACCCCAAAACACCCCATACTTGCTGGAGGTGCAATAAGACTACAGGTACCTTGGAGCATCTGTGGTGGTCATGCGGCAGCGTCCAACCCCTTTGGACCGCCGTAACCGCGACATTGGAACAATTGCACATCCCCAAATTCCAATTAACGAAAACCTCATGCCTCCTGCTGTTACTCCCAGATAACCTAACCCTAGCACAAAAACAAATCACAGTTCTTACTATACTAGCGGCAAGGAACATGCTAGCACTGCATTGGAAATCACAGACCTGCCCATCCTTAGCCCAACTCCAAACCAAACTCACTCAGTTCAAAATCTTTGAAAGAATGGCGATAGTATCCCCACAAAAGAAACTTGAATTTGACGTGAGCTGGGGTGACTGGGAGGGAGAGGTGGACGAAACAGGAGGTAGATTGGGCAAAACCCATAATATAGTAAAAACAAAAAACAAAAAAAAAAGGAAGCAAATGTATCAACTCTCCCATGAGAGTAGCAAAGACCCTGTCTCAGATGAGGACAAGACACATACAGTAATCTCACACTCTTCCCCCACCCACCCCACCACCTAAACCAGGTTTTCCCTCCCCTCCACCCTCTACCAAGTTCTCACCCCACCATAGGGGCTACCCACTTATATACCCACTCAACCAACAAAGACGAGGAATGATTCATGCATCTCCCAAACCCGCAATCTAGGGACCAGTTGACTTTGAGAAACCACCACAAGCTATACAGATTATGCTAAACAACCAAATAGGCTGAATCAGCCACCTACGATCCCAACTCTGGTTAAGGAGGGACCCCCACGCCTAACAATCACCTAAGCGTCAAATCACATAGAAACAAAGGCGACAATGCACATGAAGCAACTTGAAACCAGCTTACGCATGTACTCAAAACTACTGTGCCAATGTGAATATATGTATCAACTATCCCCTGTACTACCTCCTGTTTTATCGAATGTTAACCGTTACGAAAATATACAGAAAATATGTACCCCCGCTAACCTACCCCTTTCCTTCTGTACCCCAAACCGCATTTTGAAGAAAATAATAAAATACAAATTTGAAAAAAAAATCAACTGAAATAGTGTCAATAAAAATCAACAGACATAGTATCAATAAAGACCAACAGACATAGCGCCAGTGAAAATCAACAGACATATCATCAATAAAAATAAACAGACATGGCGTCAATAAAAAATCAACAGACATAGTGTCAATAAAAATCAATAGACATAGCGCAAATGAAAATCAACAGACATAGCGTCAATAAAAATCAACGTGGTTGGAGCTCGGAACCCAAAACCCGGAAGTGAAGCGCGCGTGAATACGTGATGGCGTGATGACGCCGTACCGCAATAACGTCTCCATGTCGCGTGAATACGTGATGGCGTGATGACGCCGTACCGCAATGACGTCTCCGTGTATGTAGTCATGGAAACTGTAAATAGTAGCCGGAAGTCATCACGGCGTCATAACGCCATTAAGTATTGACGCACGTTTCACTTCCGGGTTTCGGGTCCCGAGCTCTGTCCACTCACTCCCATCACCTGCACTTGTTAAGTAACTTATTACTTGTAATACATGTATATATTATCACTTGTATATAAACTCATTACATGCACTGTATTGCCATCTTGATAAAGACCTGTTCAGTCGAAACGTTGATCCATTGGCAACTATTTGAATACACTATTTTGATTTGAAAATCCACTGAGTGTTCTCATCATTGATACATCTTATATACTTAGCGCGGAGCAGCACCTTGGTGTAAGTTACTTTTCTTATTTTTTCAGGATTGAGTGCCATACTTACTATATATATATATATATATATATATATATATATATATATATATATATATATATATATATATATATACATTTAACCCATAATGCTATGGTTACCAAACTCCGATCTACATACACACCCCCTTGCGTTCCAGCTGGTCTCTATGACATCCACTGGAACGCACATAGTTCACAGCAGCATACTGCTGCTACAGTGGTTTTGTGATACCGGGTCAAATTTACCCGCGGGTTTTGGCTATCAGCTGGGATCAGTTCAGGGGTTAAATGTAAGTACAGGCTGTATACAATGTATTCATTAGGATTATATATTATTTAATCACTGTTTGTTGTATTGCACTTTATTCTGACGAAAGTTCCATCAGAGAACTAAAACTTTGATCCACTGTGGCAGATGCTGAATAAAAACGAAGCTATTTTCACCACATTTCTAAGTACCTGGAGTGCTATCTTTATATAGTGACTGTTATAATTTTGCTGATAAGCACCGGGCATTTTCAACTAAATACTGGAGTGCAAGTATTGGAACTATTATATATATATATATATATATATATATATATATATATATATATATATATATATATATATATATATATATATATATATATATATATATATATTTTTATTATTATTATATATATATATATATATGTACCTGTAAATAATTGATTGATTAAAAAAAATACAAAAGTAAGATTTAGCTTGGTGACTTTATTTATATTAAGCATTTTTCATCCGGAAATGTCTCTTTTTTTAAACTATTTTTTCAGAATAAACATTTAGTAATATCATCACACCTTGCCAAAATATGTTTTCTATGTTATGTTTACATTTTTCCATGCTACTGCAATTTATTATAATAATTGTAAATCATTAGCATAGTTTTGCAGCTCAAAGGACATTTTCCACAAGATGCTGTTTGTTGACACCCCATTCAGTTCTCCTATTATTTTTGCAGCTTGAACATAACCTTTTTTCCATTTACAAATGATTATTTGCATGAAGATTTGCATTTAAATAGACGTGGAAAACCATTAATAACATCTACACTAACAAAGCAAATGCTGCTCAAATTTGTTTCCACCAGACATGAAAAATAGCTTTTCAATTACTCTCTTATGAGAACACCTCGGCTAAATGATTTCATGTTTAGTGTTGTTATTTGTTCTATATTTAATATTCAGTTTGCATAGCAGTCTTCTCCAGACCTTTTGAGGGAAATGTTTAATTCAAATGGATAACTTGTAATAGTTATAGTTATCTAGTTTGGAAAAAGCCTTAAGTCAAGTTCAACCTTTCACACCACCATGAAGCAGTTGTTGGACAACGTTATGTAAACAAATCCAAAATCTAAAGCAGTTTATAGCTTTTCCTCAAATACTGAAAAAGTAAATAATTTCTATGTTTTTAATATAGATGTATCTGTTAAAATCTTAGATGACATTTGTAGTAAGTAAAAAAAGCAAAGTGACATTTAGCACAGGCCTCAATACCATCTTCATGTCAGATATTACTGTATAAAGTTTTCACAGCCATGGTTACCAGTAGTTTTGTGACCTGACAGTTTATGGAGAATGTTTATGGTGTCCTCTATAATGCTCTCAATATTAATAACTAGGGGCTTAAGAATATTTCAGTCAGTGTCCCCATGCCTGTTAATATATGGTTCACTGGTTTGTGGATTTTTGGCAGCATATAAAAGGTTCAACTCGAGTTCAGTTGTTGTCTCCAATTTTCTGTAGTAGTTTACATCAGACAACGTTTTGTTTCCTTCTGAAATGTACTAGTTGCTCATGACTAACAGTACATAAACTATATTGGCAACAATGGTTATATATGTGGGGGAGGCTATGTGGAAATGTGTGTAGTAGCTAAATGGTGTGCGTGTGTGTGTGTGTGTGTTTATCTGGGATAGATTCTGACCTTACAAACAAACATAGATGGACCCATACACATACAGACTGACCCATGCACACACAGGCTGAAACATACATATACAGACCTGCACACAGACTGACTAGCCCATACACACCCACACAGACTGCTCTATACACACATACATATTGACTAATCCATAAACACAGTGACCCCCCTACACACACAGATACCCAAACACTGACCTATGCACAAACACATGACTCATACACCTACACAGTGACCCATACACACACAGACTGACCCATACACACCAACAAACTGACCCACACACAGACACACTCATCAGCAGCTGCTTGGATGTCTAATTCCCCCCCTTTACTTTTTCCATGATTTATGCACAGAGCTAAGTCTCCTCCTCTCAGTCTCTTTCCTCCCCGCACTGCTCTCAGTGACCCAGGAGGCAATGAAGTGTAAACATTTGTGGCTGCAGAGGTAAACAGCCACCTAATTGCTGGAACCAGGACAGGAACATACAGAGATCCAAGCTCAGACAGGGGCCCACCCGGCCGCCTATGCTGCCTCAGTAATCCAGCTCTGCTTAGCCATACCAAATGAAGGAAAAGAAGTCTGGGTATACACTGTGTATATCCCAAATAGCAGACTTTATTGAAATGGCAACATTTCAGATCCAACACAAGCCTTTTTCAAGCCACAAAGTTTACCACAACATAGTGATTATATATATATATATACAAGCGAAGAAAAATCAGCACTCCCAGGATTTATCCAAAGTGAAATGTTATTTCTTTATTCCAACGTCTGACTGTTGGAATAAAGAAATAACATTTCACTTTGGATAAATCCTGGGAGTGCTGATTTTTCTTCGCTTGTATCTATTCAGTTCAATCAAGCACCGGGTCCGTATTGATGTGAGTTGGAGTGCAAGGCTTTTTTTCTTTTTATATATATATATATATATATATATATATATATATATATATATATATATATATATATATATATAGATATAGAGAAATATACTAGTTATCAATCAATTTGTTAAATAATCAATAATAAAACAATTAGCACTTGCAAAATGCACAATCTATGTGTCCAAAAACTGTAACTATCTAAAAACAGAAATTATATCAGATGCAAACATACCTCTAATGTTAAAAAGTCCCCAAAACAAAAAAAATATTGTCTCCTTAATGCCCCAAGCATCAACCCATAGGTATAACATACACATAGTGACAAAATAAAATAAAGTAAAAGTGAGGCAGAAGAATCTAACGTGCAGTTCACAGTAATGGGTTGCCATGCAAATGCAATACCACATGATCCAAACAACAGAGGAAAAAGGGACACCTCTCTAGAAGGGATCTAGCATTACATCACCATGGCAACAAAAAAAATGGAATATATATAATAACTTAAATGCCATAATGGATGAATAAGGAAGTCTAGTGGATTTTCTTTGCTGGGATTGGTAATATTTTAAGTCGATGAACTATACTTCCCAGATTTGCACTTTTAGCTTTCAAAACATCTTAAATTTCCCTCCCTGCAATTTCTCATTGAGTTATACTCTACCTTTAAATCTACAGGTCCTGTTTATTCAGTAGAAATTCTGATTTGAGGATTTAAGTTGGCATGGGATCCCATAATAGATTATTCTATCCTTTTACAATTCTAGAGACAATACTCCAGTGGAAGGAAGTGATAGTGCGTTACTCATTTACTGCATTACTCGATGCTTTGAAGGTTAACAACTTAATACTAAAAATTATACCTTGTATGTATTAGGGAGGTTGCCAGTCGATATCACCTGAACTCTTAAAATTTTTTTGAAAACCTGACAAACTATGTATTGGTCTAACCATGCACAGTTAACAATACAATGTCACCACACTTATCTTATTCATTGGTTTACTTCCCTGTTTCTTTTTTCTTTTTTCTTTTGGTACATTTCATGTACTATACTGATTTCATTTTTACAGAATTGACTCACACCTCCTAGTAACTGATAAGGAGAACGGAGCATCAAGACTATAGAGATTGTTAACCTGCACAGCTATTTTACAATGCTTATTCTACATTGTAATATGCCGACTTTTGTAATTTGTTAAAAAACTATAGATAATGTCCCCCCCCCACCCCCAAAAAAGAATAAAACTTTCAGTAAAGACTCATCTGTAAGAGCACTTGGAGAAGTACTCCATAAGACATGATCCTTCCAATATATTTTATGAGAACCCAGCACAAAAGGTTAAAAAACAAACAAACTGATGACCACATGCTGATATAGCTACATAGTATCATTATATGATTATGTTGGGAAATAATATGTTTTAGTCTGCTCATGTCTCCCTCCTAAGCAACACAATGGTCTCTGATTAATAATGATTGATGCCTTGCTGCCAGAATACAGAATATGTTGTTAGCAATTGAGCATGTCAAGGTTGAGGGTTATCTGAGCCAAACATTAAGAATGACTTACTTATGTCATACTCCATAAACTCCTTGAACTGAACCTGGGGTATTTTACCATAAATTAAAGTATTATCATTGTCAGTGCTTTCTCAAAGAAATGACGCACACTACTCAGAAATGTAAAGAATAATTGAGCAACCACTGGACTGCTTCTACAGTCAAACCATGTAGATTAAAGTCCAGTGTTTAGACTAGAACCCTCAGATTGAGCTTTAGGCATTTTGTATCTGCACAGCAAAGAAATAGTGGCTGGAGAATAAATGTTTTTGTGTTTATTTATCAATGATACCTTCAATTTAAATATCCTGTATATGTTTTATACGCTGTTATTAATTACGATACGTTTCCTCTCAGGTTCTCTATTTGATGGTGCTTTAGGAGTATTTTTTACAAGGTACTCTGAAGCTATAGTCCAGTGAGGTCAGTCCGGCGAGGTCAGTGGCTGGTGGGGCACTGGCTAGTAGACTTGGGCACCGCCAAAATTCGTATGTACACATTCGGAAGAAAACTAAATTTTGTTCTGTTGCTTAGTTTTTGGATGAAATTCAGTCATGATTTTTGTTTTGAAATTTCTTTAGGTCTTGTAGACATTTATCAGATTACACTCTAAAATGGTACTCTTGTGGGATAAGCAGCTGTTCAGTAGATTATTTTTGGTATTGTTACGGCAATACAACATAAGGTTTAGGGAGCTATCTATTAAGAAACTTAAAGGCTAAAATTATGAAAAGCCCTTTCTTTTCGTAATTTTGGTCTTCCAAACAACGTTACTAACACTTAGTAAAAATACTTGGCGTTAGACAAATCCTCCCTCCTGCCCATACCCACAGTGCCATGATTAGGGGCATATCTACTAAACAGCAAGCAGGCAGTGGTATCGGTGTTACATAATTTAACAAGTAAGATTGCTGGCTCTTTGAATAGTGAATTTGACCATTATGTGTTAATATAAGAAAGTGGAATAATATAATACACTAAGAGAAGTCTTTTTAATTTTTGTTTTTCTCTTTGGTCCTAGATTTAGAGTTGCTTATTGAAATAACAAACCAAGGAGGGTAATATCCATCCTAGCACTCTGTGTAATGTTTCCATTATTCATGTATTTTTTTGGAATCTATGATTTTGTGAAATGTTTTAGTGATTGATTCAGCTCCACCACTATTATATTTAGAGCCACTATTTATTTTGTTTATTATTTACTCTAGCCGGTGAGGCAGGAAGCTGTGAGCAAGCACTTCCTGTCAGACTGGGTGGAGGATACAGAAGATCCTCTACCGTGGTCCACTTAACCATGCTACATGTAGTGACTAACAGGAATGGGAGCCCTGTACACTTCCCTCGCGCTTGGCACCCAGATCTTGCACCCCCCGGTTTGGTGTGATCTAATGACATGCTTATAACCCCACCCTTGCCAAATGAGTGGGGGCCAATAAAATAAATGTAGGACCTACTGTCACCCTCCAGCCTCCACCCATTGGCAGTGGGTGGATGCCCTAAGTAATAGAATTGGGAGGGGACCTATTGACCCACCCATTAAAATGATACCCCACTCTGTGACTAGTAGTCCCCAAGCCCCTAGTCAACCCCCACAAAAATACCCTACCTAACCGCCTCAATAAACTAAATACCTATAACATTAAAAAAATAATATTTACCATTAGATGTCTCCTTTCTTTTTCCATCTTCATTTTTTCAGCTCCAAAAAAGACTGGATCAAAATCCTTAAAGTCACGTTGCAACCATTAAAATACAAAAGAACCACATCGCAAAAAAATAGACAAAACAAAACACACACACAAAAAAATTCCCACAAAAAAAATCCATCTTCAATCCATGAGAGCAGACAGAGTTTGCAGGGTAAGGGAAGGCTTATAAAACTTTTCCATGCCATGCAATCTGACTCAGAGGTCTCTGATTGGTAAATCTTGAGTCTGACAGGTAAGTATTAAAGACTTTGCATCAATGATTATTATTATTATTTTATTATTTACATAGTGCCATCAAATTCTGTAGCGCTGTACAATGGGTGGACAAACAGACATGTAATTGTAACCAGACAACTGGACATATAGGAACATAGAGATGGAGGGCCCTTCTCAATGAGCTTACATTCTAGAGGGAGTGAGGTATAGTGACACAATGGGTAAGGATAGTATTAGACTAATGACAGTTGCAAGAGAGGAATCAATCGGGAGCTATTAACAGTTTAATTGATTCGCTTTTATGAAGAAGTGGGTTTTTAATGATTTTTTGAAGCAGTGGAGACTGGGTGAGCATCTAACATAGGAGGGAAGTGAGATCCACAGGAACGGTGCAGCCTTGGAGAAATCTTGAAGGCGAGCATCAGAGGTGAGAGTACGGACAGAAGATAGACGTAAGTCTTCAGCAGATCGTAAGGGCCTAGATGGGACATACTTGTGTATTAATGAGGACAGATAGGTGGGAGCAGCATTATGTAGAGATTAGAAAGCAAGAACCAGAATGATCAAGCTGAACACGTTGAATGAAAAATGTCTGCTTTATACATTCAAATTCCAAAATAATGGCCCAATAGGGGAGTAAATTCTTTTTGTTGCAGCTTATAGCATAAAGGGGACAATTGTTAAATAAAATAGAGCAGTGGATTATTATTATTAGTGGCATTTATATAGTGTCAATTTATTCCACAGCACTTTACAATATTATATAGGGGAAATTTAACAATAAATGAGACAATTACAAAATGTTACAGCACAGTGCATACATTTTTTTTCTTTTCTTTTTTTCTTTATTAAGTGATTGTAGTGTACTTGGGTGAAATCCATATGGTTTAAGGGTAGAGGCATTCTAATTGTTTCTCATTTTTTCTTTATATTGTTTAGTAGAGAGCATAGTGTAAAAGCTGTTTCTTCTGAGTAGTGTGTTGAGTCTCATTTCTTTGAGAACATACTGACAATAATATATACTTATACTGGTGGAGCGCTTATAGCTTCAGGGACCCCAACAATCTTGAGGTCACTCCGGCTCAGAATCACATGAAATAAATACAGAAAGTATATAATAGTGAAGTACAGTTGAAATAACAGGTATATAAAAAGTATGTATATTTATTACATATATATTTATTATTGTGTGAGTAGCAGCTTGACACTGCAAATACTCACTACTTTTCTCTTGTAAGAGGCTTATTGAATTTTAATTTAATTTTATTGTTATTATTGTATTTTATTCTGTTTGTCATGCCTTCACTGCAACTTGGTCTGAGTGCAGTTACATGAGTATTTGTTGTCTAGAATTGATGTAATAAATATACATACTTTTTATATACCTGTTATTTCAACTGTAATTCACTATTATATACTTTCTGTATTTATTTCATGTGATTCTGAGCCGGAGTAAACTCAAGATTGTTGGGGTCCCTGAAGCTATAAGCGCTCCAGCAGTATAAGTATATATTTTTTTGTCTTTATATTTCTATGTGTGCAACCTGGGTAGCACACAGGTGTGCAGCAGCTTGATTACCCTTTAGAAACCTTTATATAGGGTACACATTATCATAAGGTGGTGGGGAGGATTTTTTTCTCCCCCGTTCTTTGCCTTTTTAGCGCTTTTATACCAGTATCCGTACTGACAATAATGCTTTAATTTATTGTAAAATACCACAGGCTCAGTTCAAGGAGTTTATGCAATATGATATACGTATTCCTAGTGTTTGGCTCAGATAACCCAGAATAATCAACTCTTTTTTTCTTCATGCACTCTACTACAGACTAAACACTGTTATTTAACAAGGGGAATACATTTTATTTTGGAACATAGCATTTCAGCCTATGGGGCAAGTCTACCCATTCTTTTTATGCCCTATCTTTTATAACTAAAATCTGGTAAATATAGAAAATGGGAAGTGTAATCCAGGAATATTTCGAGAAATGTGTTTCTTTTGCCATGATGAGTTAACTTATAAAATGTAATTATGATGAGCCATGGCTCCAGACGTTTGAGAGTAACTAAATATTTGCAAATGGGAGGAGTTAGTAAGATGATCACACCTATCTGGGAGTGCGAAAAAACATCTGCACCCATGCATCTTTGACCCTAGGATCGGACATGACTGAGAACATTTATTGTGAAGGCAAAAGTATCAAATTAAAATTCATATGTTTTTAAAAAAAAATAAAAAATTGGTTGTTAAGAATTAAGTGAATTGTATCATAATTTGTAAACATATGATTATATACACTGACTTAATTCAAACTCATATACAAAGATGCCTTTGTGATCAACATTATTTTTGTAGAGAATATGTTTAGTGCAATGATCCTCTGCCATTATTTATTTAAAAGCAAGAAGTCGTGTAAATTATTCCTATTTTTAGTAGTTCATTTATAGTTGAATTATGTAATTTTCAGCAGAAAGAACTTAAAGTAATTTCATATAGAAGAAACTTGAGACTCTCGTTCTCTGATGCTTTTACCATATAATTAATGTTCATTTTATTACATCTGCATACACAAGGATTATTTTTCATCTTTTGTCAGTAGTTTTTAAGCAATTTCCATGCCATACTCCCAAAAAAGTCCATGTCAAAAAATGTTTGTATACAACATATTGTATATAATCTGGCAATGCATGCACATATAAAACCAGCACTGTTTGTATTCATAAATTGTAAGTTGCATGTATATACTAAAGCATCTTCATGGACACTTAGAAATTAGATGGTACAGTTTTCTCTAAAGAACTTATTTGTTTAAATATTGTATAGCATAGGCATATGGACAGATATTAATTTATCTCTTTGTGCATATTTAAAATGGGCAGAATAGATATATAAACCAATTTCCCTTGTTTAGGATGCATTTATACATTAATATGCACATTTCTGTTCTGTTAGAAAGTAAAGCGTGTGAATACATGTTTGTTTGCATCTGTTTCTGTATGGATGCACGTATGCCTGTTTAATTTGTGAATACCCATGTACTGCATTGATTCACATTTGTTTTTCTATGTGGGTAGTGTGCGAATGTGTGTAATGCCACCTTCTGATTCTGACACCCTTGAATGAACATAGTTCTCTCCCTCTAGACATTTCACCAAAAACGACATAGGCGCATCAATTCTGCCATTTTCCCGGCCAGCCATGTTGAGACATGAGCTAATTCGGTCAAGGTTGAGACAAAGTGGCAACATGGCTACAATGCAAAGGTGATATGCAGTGGTGGGAGTCAGCCGGTTCTAAAATGTAGCAAGTTTGCTGAACTGGTGATTAACCTGGCCGACTGAGGAGGGGGCCCGGCGGCTTGCCTTGCATGCCACCAGGTGCAGGGTCCCTCCTTGTAGTCTGCCAAAGACTCCCGGTCTGCAGCTCCGCCGGCAACACTGTGACACATCGAGTGCCAGAGATCACGAGATCTCTACTCCATGGTCTGTAGCTCTGCACCCTGGCGGAGTTGCAGACCGGAGACAGTGACAGACTGGATACCTAGCTCACTGGACCACCAGGGAGGAGACAACCACTTGACCATCAGCGAGGAGGAGACCACCAGGAAGGAGGATATCACTGGACCACCAGAGAATGGATTACACAAGAAGAAAGGTATTTAACTAAGCCACAGCCTCCCCACATGCTACCCCCCGGGTGTCACCATCCCTCACACTACCACCACCCCCACTGTCACAACTTCCCACACTGTCATCATTCCTCCATTGTCACCACTTCCCCCACTATCACTGTCACCATCCTCCACTGTCAACCAGTGTCACCACCACCCCCACTGACACTGTCAACCAGTGTCACCACCACCTCCACTGTCACCATCCCCCCATTGTCAGCACTTTCCCCACTGTCATCACCCCCTCACTTTCACCACCACCCACACTGTCACCACCACCCCAACTGTCACCATCCACTTACTATCACCATCTCCCCCACTGTCACCACTTACCACACTGTCACCACCACCCCCACTGTCACCACTTCCTACACTGTCCCCACCTCCCACACTGTCACCACCACTCCCGCTGTCACCACCCCCCTACTGTCACCACTTCCTACACTGTCACCACCTCGCACACTGTCACCCTCCCACACACTGTCACCCTCCCACACACTGTCATCTTCCCCCCACTGTCACCATCCACCCCACTGTCACTATCTGCCCCATTGTCAACATCGGCCCTACTGTCACCACCTCCCACAATGTCAAAACCCCACATCATCCCCATCCCCTCACTGTCAACATCCACCTATTGTCACCCTCCAACACACACTGTCACAACCCCCCACACTATCACCCACACACTATCACCATCCGACACACTGTCCCCTTCCCACACTATCACCCCACATACTGTCACCATCTCCACACTGTTTCTCTCCCTTCACAGTATAACTTCCCACGCTGTCATCATCCCCACCACTCCCGCTGTCACCACTCCCGCTGTCACCATCCCCCTACTGTCACCACTCCCGCTGTCACCATCCCCCTACTGTCACCACTTCCTACACTGTCACCACCTCGCACACTGTCACCCTCCCACACTGTCACCCTCCCACACACACTGTCATCATCCACCCCACTGTCACCATCTGCCCCATTGTCAACATCCGCCCTACTGTCACCACCTCCCACAATGTCACAACCCACATCATCCCCATCCCCTCACTGTCAACATCCACCTATTGTTACCCTCCAACACACACTGTCACAACCCCCCACACGATCACCCACACACTATCACCATCCCACACACTGTCACCCCCAAACACACCGTCCCCTTCCCACACTATCACCCCACATACTGTCACCATCTCCACACTGTTTCTGTCCCTTCACAGTATAACTTCCCACACTGTCATCATCCCCACCACTCCCGCTGTCACCACTCCCGCTGTCACCATCCCCCTACTGTCACCACTCCCGCTGTCACCATCCCCCTACTGTCACCACTTCCTACACTGTCACCACCTTGCACACTGTCACCCTCCCACACTGTCACCCTCCCACACACACTGTCATCTTCCCCCCACTGTCACCATCCACCCCACTGTCACCATCTGCCCCATTGTCAACATCCGCCCTACTGTCACCACCTCCCACAATGTCACAACCCCACATCATCCCCATCCCCTCACTGTCAACATCCACCTATTGTCACCCTCCAACACACACTGTCACAACCCCCCACACTATCACCCACACACTATCACCATCCCACACACTGTCACCCCCAAACACACTGTCCCCTTCCCACACTATCACCCCACATACTGTCACCATCTCCACACTGTTTCTGTCCCTTCACAGTATAACTTCCCACACTGTCATCATCCCCGCACACTGCCACCATTCACACACACACTACCACCCCCAAACTGTCACCATCAATTCATGCTACCATCACCCCCACTGTCACCCCATACTGTCACCATCACCCCACACTCACCACCTTTCATATTGTCACCATTCCCACACTTTCACAATCCCACACATACTGTCACCATCCCACACATACTGTCACCCTCCCACACATACTTGTGTTCGGGGCAACATTGACTGTAGGCCAGTAAATAAAGTGGGCCTACACTTAGAAGAGTATGGTGAATAAAGGGAGTGGAGGATGGGGCAGCAGCTCATCAGACCAATCATGGTAGGGTAGGGAAGGGGGGGAGTCCCTTTTTAAAGGTCCATAAGCAACTCACACAACTTCAGGACAAGCCTTCCAATTTGTGTTCGGGGCAACATTGATTATGATATGAAGTAAGATTGTTGTTAGCAAACCTGTGAAAAAGTCGGTTGAGGTTTGCCATAACTGATGTATGTTGTAGGCCAGTAAATAAAGTGGGCAAAAAGGAATACCTAGGTAACCAGTATGAGTATCAACAAGACTATACAATAAAAGTACAAGGACCATAACAGTGGACAATTCAAGCTAACAAGTACAATTCAAGCTAACAAGTATATGAGAAGAGAACCAACAACCCCTAATTAGCATAACTAACCAAAGTAACCTTTGTTAGACAATGAGACCCATGAGGGTTGTAGCTAATGTGAGTACAGTGAATGTAAATACAAGTTAGTTTATATTGTAAACCATATGGGTAGTCCCAAGTTGGGCTCGACATGATTGATCTAGTCCACAGCGACACTTAGCCATGTAGGGGGCTAAGACATATAATAGAAATCAATATGTTCTAGTGCTGAATATGATATTAGTGAGATTTGCCCTGAAAGAACAAACATACAGTTAGTAGAAAACTGATTAAATCAGCCATGGCAGGCCCACCATGGCAACTTATATGAGTACGAGGTAGTGTCTGCTCACTAAAAGATGACCTGTTTTAGTATAATTATGATTTCGTCACAATATGTCTGATAGGTGTGGCATCACAATGTATCTATATCCTAACTCACCTATTAGTGTAAAACTTTCAGACAGAAGTTGTGTTATGATCATAAGCGTATGGAGGGCCTTGCGAGGGTCAGCGTCCTGTAGATGGCATGGTTCGACAACGTGTTTCTAGTCTTTCCAGACTCTCATTTATTTACTCCTTAGAGGACACGAGTGCTGAGAATGTTGTGTGGAGGTTGGTGTTGCTCTAGCAACTCGTGCCTACTCCAGCATCAGCATTGTCCGTATTGGTACGCATGAGCCTGAACAGTTCCGCTTTCCCGGCCGTTGCTGGGAAAGGAACATAGCGTCTGCGTAGCTCAGCCGTAATATGAAGAATGGTCCATGACCTGACAGAACCTGATAGGTGTCACCTTTTTGTGTAGGTGTTGTGGACCTGACTGGAGTACTGGTGATTGACATGTCATCACCTTCTTACAGGGATCTGAGACATACTGCAATATATTAAACAACTAGTTTGGATCAGGATCATTTTACTGGCTGGCTACCTAGTACCGAGTGACAAAGCTATAAGTATACTACCCAGAGCCTAAACAAGACATTTATATTATTAATCCAATATCTATAAATGTTTCAAATGAAATGCCCAAATGAGGTGCCGAATTAGCCTGTGGCAGGTTGCCCATTACCGGGCAAATTAAATTACTGTTGTAAAGGCATAGTGATGCCAGGAGTAGGAAATATGCGTATGCTGATTTGTATCTACGAGTTTCAGGGTGGCTGTGCGGGCTGTGTTGGGATTAATGTGGGTGAAGTTAGGATGTGAATCAGAGAATGGTTGTGGAGCTTGTATGTAGCCAACACCTGTTGGTGATGAGATGTTAGAGAACCTGATAGTTAGGAATAATCATCAAGTTTAAGAAATGTGAAAAGAACAGAAACTGTAGATAACACTCATAGAACACCATATAATACATACTCACTGAGCCCAATAGAACGAGGTGTTGGAAGACAGAATCAAAACAGGAACCGAGGCCTCTAGAATAGTGGCTGAACAGGTTAGCGACTGTGATGGCCATACATAATACATAGGAAAAGACAGGAAATATAAGACATATATTTAAAAAGACCTACACCTGGAATGCTTAGGAGGATGATGAGTATGCATACACAGCTGGTATGTAAGATTAGGGTTGAAAGCAACAGGAAATGCTAGAGTAATACTAGAATATCTCAGTAATATTACCATCAGATAGAAACTTCATTGCTTAAACTGAACATGACTGAATGATGTTCCTAATGCATGTAGACTGTACAAAGAAAGTCTGGGTGGTGTTAGAAAGTGAGGCAATGCAAAAAGCAGCAGACTGCAGTTTTAGCTGAAAATTACATAATTAAATGCATGCAAGCTGTCCCTTGGGGCATATCTACTAAACACTGAATTACCGAACGATGTTGGCCCAATGAGTACCTGAATACCCAGAAGGCAGACAAACATTTAAAATGTAGGGTGATTAACTGTATGATACAGTGTATATAAATCTTGAGAAAATGTATGAAAGCTTCATAATGAAATGAAATGAAAATGCCAAATGCGGTACGAAATAGAAAGACTCATGCGAACAGTATTGCACGCACGTTTAGGTAAGGTAGTTAAACTGCCGAACAACTCGTTCGGTTAAACGAAAGCCAACACGCGGCAAGTTTAAAATGGAATTACATGTCTTCAAAGTGTGACAGGGCTATACATACATACTTAAAGGAAAAGCAGCAGTATTAGTTCCTCTCTTCCATTCCGTTCCCACTACTTAGAGACCTCCCAACCCATATGAGATGAGCTGTCGGGCTCTGTGGGCAACATGACTGGTGCAACTCTGTGAGCAGTGGGGTGTGCTCTGAATGACACGATGCTCTCTGTGAGCCCTGCGTTATGGCCCTGTGAGCAGTGCGGTGGGCTCTATGACAGGTGTGGTGTGGCTCTGAGCTGTGGGGTGGGCCCTGAACGGTACGGTGGGATGAGCGGTGTGGTGCGCTCTGTGAGCAATGTGTTGTGGCTCTGTGAGTGGTGCAGTGGGATGAGCGGTGCCGTGGCTCTGTGAGCAAAGCATGTTCCCTCATATATATCCTGGGTATGTTACTCACTATCTGAGTATTATGCTTGCCACCCTCCTTAGACCATAAGGGAAATCTTGTAGCCAAAACAATCTGCCTCCTCCCCCCCAGCCGAGATATGCTATGGGAAAACAAATGGGCACAGAGGTCCCATACTGCCATAGAGTCTCCATGTCCACTAACTGTCTAACCCCACGACCGAGTTTGTGCGACTGTGCTCACACGACTGGCATGTGTAGATGGAGCCGAACAGGTGCCTCCATGCCAGTGTAGGCCGGGAAGCAATAGCATGAGAGAGATAAGCTTACTGTTATAGAACCATGAGACAAACTGAATGACGTCACTGGAGGGCACCGGTGCGACCATCTATCTGCCGAGATGAAGTTTAGTAAGGGCATCTAGGTCAGCGGCCACAAATGTTGGAAAAGCGAGCTGTGGCAACAGAGCCTAGGGAGCTGGAGTAGTTTTGATACCACGATGAATCCAGATACTGGAGAGCCGGATACCAGCATTCTGAGTAGCGGAAATGGCGGTCTGTGACACAGCAGCTCATCAGACCAATCATGGTAGGGTAGGGAAGGGGGGAGTCCCAATTAAAGGTACATAAGCCCCTTCCACAACTTCAGGCCAAGCCTCCCTATATATGTATATATATATATATATATATATATATATATATCATATATAACATATATGTATACACTGACACACACATATACACATACAACTGTGAACTGAGAGAATTGAGGTTGAATTGAAATTGAGAAATTATATTTATCCATATAAATGATATTGATCCAGTACCAGCACTTTATTTAGTCTACCTCAATACAAAAAGAAAGAAGCTTGTTCCTCCTGTTCCTACAGAGCACCACAATTATGGCACGACCTCCCGCACACTTTTAAATCTTCCCCAAGCCTAACGTCCTTTAGGAAATCCATCTCCACATATCTCAAAACAGAATGCACCTGTCATGGTTGATTATATATTTAAGACCTGTTCTATGTTAAATTTTTTATATATTGTGTGTTAATATTGTTTTAACATTTTATTGTACCCTATTGTATTAATGCAATGTTTTGTGGACCCAGGACATACTTGAAAACGCGAGAAATCTCAATGTATTCTTCCTAGTCAAATATTTTATAAATAAATAAATATATGTATGTACAACTCTTTTTTTCTTATCTGTAACCTCATTAATTGGTAAATTACTTGTTTTTTTAAAACATTTATCTGCCCAGACAACATTTTTATTTTTGTTTTTATTAAATATTGTGCTATTTAGGTTTACTGAAATGAAAAATATATTTAAACATTACTTTCCAGGTCCCCTAAAATACTCAGGTTCTGCAAACCAATTTGTAGTGAAGGTGTTAATGATTAATTGCCCAAACACGTATTATACACAATTTTTAATTAGCGTGTTCTTATTATGTTCTATATAAACATATAACTCTTCATTTAGTGTGAAATTTGTTTTAACCTTTATTATTCACTGTTTTGAATATTATTATTTGTACACAACTAATGCAGCTAAAAACGTATAAGCCGAGTTATAGTAGTGGTGGTATAAGTCGGTTGTTGTTTGCCATAACCAATGTTCTGGTAGGCCTGTATAAAGAAGGCCCACCAGAATTGAATGACTTGATAAAGGGAGCAGTGGGTGGGCTAAATCATGAGTCTCGGCCCAGAGGAAGGGGCGGCCTGTGTATTTATAGGCCAGGTAACTTTTCCCACCTACAGACTGAGCCTTCCCATTTGTGGTCAGGGACAATAACCTGAGTTATAGTAGTGGTGGTGTAAGTTGGTTGGTGTATGCCAAAACTGACATTCGGGTAGGCCTGTAAATAGAGGGAAAACATTTTAACAGTTTAAGATTATATCTGTTGACATTATCAGGTGAAATATTGTTTACAACATTGCTTTTTTTGCACTTGTGGACTTTAGTATTTTTTCAACCCCGATTACTACGTAACTATGTAGTATTCTCCAAATTGTGCTCCATTGGATCCCCTGAGTGCAGAAATGCCCCTGTGTTCTTCTTTAACTCTTTTGATAAAATTACAATGCAAATTTTAGGACTTGCATTTTATGCAGGGCTTTTGTCTCATTTTGGACAGTATAGCATGGCAACACATTAAAGTTGTATAGTATGTGGGCAAAACCTTTTTGAAGGCTGGGAGAACATTCCATGTTTTACTCTTAAGCCATTCTCTTACTTGCAATCTTTGAAAGTAAGAGAGAGTTTTAGGGGCATGTGTAGAATAAAGGGATTTCTTTCTTTAAAGACGGGAGATGACTACAGGATTCTGGGGAATGAGGACATTTTCAATTCTTTCCATCACTACATCTTTCCATCAAAGTTACTATAAATTATAGACATACATGGGTTAAATGAAAATGTATATAATACATTAATAAGGACATTGTTTATTTATTTATTTGTTAATTTGGGAATGATTTTGGGCTAACAGCAAATTGGAACAATGACTATATTCACCTCCAATCTGCTTTGTTAATTATGAAAGCAGGAAATAGTGGGGAGGCATAAAACCGCTTTGACTACCGAAAAGCCCGTTACAAAAGGACAATTCAATTAGAGGTTCAGTAGGCTGGAAAGGGTTGGGGTGGTGCTGACATTTACCACTAAACCACTCTATCATTCCAAATCTCTGTATAATAGGCAGACTTTGGATCCATTCAATACTCAGTGATGCAACAAGTAAGGTGTTTTTCAATCTTTTTTTGTAGTGGGGTTAGAGACTTGGCTACATTAAGCACCAAGCCTCCATTTCAATCCTCCAAGGAGGATTGTAGCCTACAAAAGAATACTATTTATCTATATATAATACATTACAAACATGCATTAGAATTAGCATAGTGTATCGCTAATAGCCTGTATATGTATTCTGTAAATGGCCACATAAATACTAGAATTGACACTGGCAGATATTGATACAAAGGGGTTAAAAGAATAGGGTTTAAATATAGGCTACTGCACAGATTATTTCTTGGTAAAAATAGGAATGAAGGAGCAGAGCTTGAATTTATAATCAAGATTAGTACATCCAAATAATTTACTGCATGCACTCAATGTAGCACCAATTATACAGCCAAAAATGCAAAAACACTTATTTAATACTCTTTTCATATGTATGTGTATGTGAAACTGTTTTCAGCTTATTTGTCTTACTTTATGTGAAAATAGCAGAACATCTGTATTTTCTAAATTAGATTTTCTGCAAGTCTAAATTTAGTAATAATAACTTTGCCTTCTTATTTTCACAGAAAGCAGCTATTTTTTCTCATTAATGAATCAGAATCCCAAAGTACACAAAGAAGAGGCAATAATTAGCAAACCATTACATTCCACTTCTTCGTGACATTGTCAAAACACTTGTTAGGAAACAAACTAATTTTCACTATCTGCCACAATTTGCAGATTTTCCAATACTATCTGCCTGCTTTAAAAGACCTCTTGATGTAACAGAACCTGACACTGTTTACTTCAGCCTATTATACCTGCTACAGTCACTGAATGCTCCAGTGAAAAAGGAAAATCGAAAGAAAGCTATTCATTTTAATGCCAGCTGCTTTTTTTTATTTTCTCAAGGAAACAAAAAAAAAAAAAGGAAATCAATTTTAGCTGAGGCTCAGTGTGTGCTCAGCAGATCTTGAATGACACAACACTTTCAATATCAACAACAAAGGGGTCAGATTTTTCTTTTTTTTTCTCACAGAATTCATAAAGCAGCCTAAAGAACGCTAACATCTTCACTGCTTTTTATTTTGTTTTATGCTGTTCTGTCTATTGGTCTGTAATAAAAAAACAACAAAGATAAATGATTAAATTGGACAGAAAAAAATATATCTAGGTTATATATAAAAAAAAATAAAAGAAAAAGAAATAAATATAAAGACCATGCTGTATTAATAGCCAAACTAACCTTTTATTTTAATGCTTTATGTTCCTTAGAAATGTCCCTGCTGGCTGTGATAGACCATTTTGTAGCATATAAAATGGAAGGAAGTAACAGGCCAGTTCTTTGGAGGCCCTGAATTTCCACTTTTTTTTTTTTTTTTTTGACAATATTTATTTAGGACCTCATTTGTTACTACTAGGGTTCTTGAAATAGCCTAACAATTTCATTTTCTTGGTTTATTTAATATTTTTTAAGGCTACAGTGTAAAGCTACACTTTACCATAAATACTAAAGCATTAAAGGGTTAAAGTAGTGACAGCTACACAGACTGTGCACTTAATTAGAATATTAATTAATTTGTCATTTTATTACATAAATATATAATTATTATATTTTTCACACAACTGTATTTATTTAATCAGGATTAGTTAGTTAGTTCTTTCTCTGCCTTTGTACTCTTTCTGAACTCTTCAAGCTACAGAAGACAAGAACTGCCTGGAAAGACAAAATTGAGATTTTAAGGAGAAAATTTAGAAAAACATAATCCTCTGCCTGTTCCATGCCCAGTTAAGGCCTGACATCAATAAAGTTTAAGCCTAGGTTAGGCTTAAATTCTATAAATATAAGCCAAGGTTAGGCTTACATACCGGTAATTAGGTTAAGTATAAATAAGCAAAGCAAAACCTGCAAAAGGAAAAATTATCTAGACATCATCACATTATTATGATTTGTATTGAAATCAAACATTAACAATGCTATTGATAAAACACACAGTTGCACTAAATGTATATTCACCATTGGTATTTCCAGCTGTAATTGTTCACACCATAATTTTCACAGAAAGCACATACATTCATCTGTTCAAAAATAATCTAAAACAAAAATTGAAAAGGGTGTGCTTAACCCATAGCCTAGTATATTTATTTAACATTTTAATTTCTTTTTACTTTGAAAACCTGAGTAAGTGATTAGGACTTCTGTTATTGTATCCCTTTTGTTTTTATCTGTTGTTGGTGTAACTTGTTTGATTGTCATCTATATTTTTGTATGCACTGTGACTATTTGGTAAAGAATCACTTTACTTGAAGAGACTAATTAGCGTTCTGCAATTACATAGATATTGTGTTAAGTTGTATTTGGTGGGTTTTAATTACTAAGTTACCTGGGGGACCAAGGTACCCCATTTATAAATTGTCTTGGTGTTGACAGCGTTAAAATTATAATATTATTATTAATATGGTTAAGTGTGGGTGGTGTTAAAAGGTATTGTTTCATTATTTCTGGTCTAGTGCAGACAGATAGTGAACTTTAACCCTTTCACCACCACAACTACGTCACTCACACTCTTGAAGTATGGTGCATTCGTGACACTATACCCATGCAATTTGAGTCCATTGATACTATGCGCTCTCTTGCAACAATAATTCTCATGACTAAATATAGAGAAAACATAGATTTAAATTTCCCCTGTCAAGCACCTAGCCCCTCTCTTTTTTTTTTTTTAATAACACATACAAAAAGGAGGTAACAACACTGACAAAATGACAGATCTGAACATTTTGAAACTGGGCCAGTACAGATGATTTAAAAAAAAACAATACGGTCTAATATGGGAGCAATTGAGGAGTCTTGTACCACACAGTGTAATTTGCTTAGGTTATGATTGCACAACATTGGAAAACAACCACAATTTTCACTACTGAGCATTGGATTCATGGAGTGGAGAGCATTAGAATAATGGAAGCGATTACATTTTCTTTGGCCAAGTTTACAATCTCTATCTGGTCACCATATGTGTAATTTCTTAATACTACATTAAGTTCTCCTCACTGAATCTGAGAGGACACTCTAGCTCTTTCTTTGCGTACTATATTAATGCAATAACACTTATGATTTTTATTTTGTAGGCTAATTGATTATTAAGCACTTTGTATGTTTTAAGATATATTTGTATTTTTACTGTCCACAACCTGTTGCTTAAGCTGTTTTTTTCTGATTAATAACTTTTCTATAGCATATTCCAAGAGGTTGTTGCTGCTTGGTACATTCTACTAAGTTTTTCTGACTAGAGCCATAAAGGAAGCACCTTTGTGCTGTGAATATAGAGTCTGGTCGCGGATCTATACCACGTGAGTGGTTCTATTCATTTACTATAACAGTTTCCTTATATTAATTTATTACACTATGATTTGCCTTTATTATTTTCCACAGGATAACACATGTGCACTCTTATCATCTACATAACATTGGTTTACTGGCTTCACATAAAATATATAGGCTCAATTTAAAAATCGGATACTTGCTTACAAATCTCTACATAACACTACTCCTATCTATCTATTCTCCCTAATACATGTGTATGCAAGTTTTAGACCTCTACGCCCTGCGGAAGACATGCGTCTATCCTCTGTTCATACTCATCTCTGATGCTCACCTTCAATACTTCTACAGCGCTGCACCTTTCCTGTGGAGCTCCATTCCCTTCTCCATTAGACTCTCACCCAGTTGCAATTCATTCAAACAATCATTGAAAACTCACTTCTTCATATCAATTGAACTGTTAATAGCTTTCCCTCTCTGCACCTTGCTTCATCTTCTGCAACCATCATCCAATAAAAAACCATTGTGTCACTATATCCCACTCCCTCTAGCATGTAAGCTCATTGAGCAGGCCCCTCAATCCGCTCTGTTCCTGTGCATCCAACTTATCTGGTTACAAATTCATGTCTGTTAGTCCACCCATTCTACAGTGCTGTGGAATTTGTTGGCACTTTATAAATAATAATATTAACTTTACTTTTTTCTTTGCACTTTATGTTTTTGTGTTTCTAAATTGCTGCATGTTCCTTTTCTTTAATTTTCTTTGCACAATTGTCTTCACTACACTTCTTTCTTTTGCTTACTTTTCACTCTCCAATGGCTAGCCTCAAGTGGATACTCTGAGCTCTGGTATGTCATTTACTGTTTTTACAGCTTTTTTCTTCTTCCTCATTTTTTGAGTTTTTAATTGACACTGCTGCAGACAATTCTGACAATGTATTTGACTTATTTTTTAATGACCTTCAATGCATTTACCAGATGTGTTTAACAAATTATCACACTTTATGAATATAGAATGCTTTATAATTAATGTGAATTCATGTTGACTCTTTACTGTGACTGCAGATTTCTTTGTGTTGCTCACTAAGGTCTCCAGGGAAGGAATTAATGCAGGCTTTGACTTGGTAATTCAGAAATCTTTAATGGAAAAGAACACAATGAACTGTACTGTTTCCAGAATACTGAGCATGTTTAATAGATTATGGCTGCTGAGCACATGAAATCAAGATAGCACTGAATCAATAAATAAATAAAACATGATTTATTTTATAATACTACTTAACTTAAAACCACATCTTAATTAGTGAAGGTTTTTCATTTTTTTTAAATGTTTCTATAAATGTGTTTACTGTTTTCTCTTTTTCCTACTCAATCATTTTAATAACGACATGGTTTGCTTTTGTACTTGTTAATGTCTTTACATGTCTACCATGGTATGTGGGATTTCGGAGCGTAGCATTAATTTACAGCTCAAGCATAAAAAAAGTTCCTAATATAAATCCTTCCCAGTGAGATACACCAGATCAACCCTATGTTCATCAAAGGGAAACTGCCAATCTGCTGTCATTCCTTGACCAAATGTGAGATTATGCATGCATTATCAATTGGTCAATCTAAAGATTCAGCGGTGGCTAGGAAAATTAGCAACAGAGTTGGAATCAACATCTCCTTCCTAAAAGTCCTTCCCATAGTGGATAATAGGAGCTATTAGCATCTGGAATTATGTGAGCACTGCTGGTAACTCCTTATCACTACTTGTGATATTGGCAGATGTTAAACAGCCAGTACTTGCTAAAAAATACTAACAGGTATTTTAGCAAGTAGCAGTTGGCCATTGAAATTTTGCAGCAGGTATGGACATACACCAGTCTTACTCATGCCTAGGGCAGGCATAGTTTTCTAGCATAAACACATTCAATTGAATGGGAAATGTTAAGACCCCTCTGGCATAAAGGAGTAAAACCACCGTTTAGTTGAGCTTCCCCTTTCTCAATAATGCAATCTCCATTCGTATACTCCAACCGTACGAACTGCAACCAAGGGAATGCACCAATCTCCCAACCGGGACCCGTACGGATCCCAAACTCACGAATAATAAATCCACGAATCGCGGCTAACAGCCGATCAAATATAACATCCAAGCAGCTTACGTTTCCAGTAATCAGTCACCAACCGTGTAATAAATCTCCCCTCCAATAACGAGACCAAGCTCCGCATTGAGGGTAAAATAAGAACTGGCTTTACTGTGGGCTACCCGCCCGTATTTATGCAGGTCTCCCACTTGGTGGACACTCGTCTAGGGAACAAATGGGAGACTGCAATGACAGACAGACATATGGCACTTTTAGACATACAGGCACAAAATATTCCCACAATGCATCCCGGTTTCCTCCCCTCTGCCCTGGAGATAATCAAGAAGTAATTCAATTATCTCCAGGACAGATGCAAATCGCCATTTTAAATTAGACACAAAAACCGTGTAAAATTGCATAAGTTTACAATTACCGAACATATTACATTCATGCAACGTATCCCCAGATAGCCTGGATCTGAGTGCATATTCTTAGCGAATAGCGCTGAGATCCCATATGTACAGTTCAATCGCCATGGAGTCAAAGTCTCTTACAGTCTTTCGGTATGCGATTGACTCCATGGGACGGCTATCTGGGTTAAGTCCATTCGTGTAATCCAAACTCCCGAACGGCCGGTGGTCGCATGCCTTGTCAACTGAGAAGGGCGGTCGGTAATTTCAGCGGTGTTCGGCAGAAAGAGTGTCCATTTTTAGTTCCATAGAATCTGCGCCGAAAACCGCTGGTCTTTCGCATGGTGTAAAATGGCCGCCGCCTCGTGGTCGGCATACGAACGACGACCACCCTGAATACGGTTGGAATGGAGAAGTGTCTGCGGTTAACCACAACGTTCTAATTGGGGTCAAGAGGTTAACCAGCAGCACACTTCTCTCTCGGGTGGCCGTCTGTTCGGTAGTTTTAATCGGTTCTTTCAGGAAACAAACGAACAGGGGTATACGGACAGGCAAATAGACGAAAAGGGGCAAACAGACGAACCAGCAATCTAAGCCTATACAGATGGGTCTGTAACAGGGAATATTTTTGGCAACATGCTATTTAGCTTAATTTGGGCTTATCAGATAATCGTCTAAATTTCTGATTTACGAGCTGTCAGAAGCAAAAATCTTGGGAGTTATTGCATGTGAAAGCCCAAACATGCCTATTTTCATTTTTGATTCAGGGTGCCTTTGGGCGTAGGAACCGGGGGGGATGAGGGGGACGCATCCCCCCCAGCAAATCATGCGGGGGGGGATAGATCATGGAGAAATCCCCCCCAGCTCCGCCGGCCCCCCTCATGCTGCAGCCACCCTAGCGCTCTGTAGAGAGCCTCAGGCGGCTGCAGCTCTGCCCGGGCTGGTGCGTCCATGAGGGCGCACCGCCCGGGCGCAGCATGAGGAGAGGGGCTGACAGGATGGAAGTGCTCAGCGCTCCCTCCTGTCACTCCCTCACTGTAGCGTGGCCAAGCCCTGTATGGTCTGCGGGTACAGGGAGCATCTGTTTCCTGTACCCGGCCGGACTAACAGGAAGTGAACACTGAGTGTGCACTTCCTTTTAGTCCGGCCAGGTACAGGAAACAAAAGCTCCCTGTACCCGCGGACCATACAGAGTTCGGCCACGCTACAATAGAGGTGGGGAAAGAGTGACAAGGGAGGGGAAGAAAGAGAGTGACAAGGGAGGGGAAGAAAGAGAGTGACAAGGGAGGGGAAGAAAGAGAGTGACGAGGGAGGGAGGGGAAGAAAGAGAGTGACAAGGGAGGGGAGAAAGAGAGTGACAAGGGAGGGAGGGAGGGGGAGAAAGAGAGTGACAAATGAGGGAGAGAGATTGACATCGATCACACACATCCATGGGTGGGGCATTGTGATGTCACATGGGGGGCAAACTTTACTTTTGCCTAGGTTGGCAAAAATCTTTGCACCGGCCCTGGCCGGGTGTCACGTGACTACCCGGCGCTCAGTCTGACACTGCGCCTGCCGGACGTCCAGAGGTCCCCCTGCTATGTCAGGTAAAAGGGGGGACAAAGGTAGAAAAATAATTGGAAGGGTTTAGGGGGCTACTAATATGGATGGGGAGAAGGGTAGGTAGAAAAATAATTGGAAGGGTTTAGGGGGCTACTAATATGGATGGGTGCAGGGGGAGGTATAATTATTGGAAGGGGTTAGGGGAGTACTAATATGAATGGAAGGGGTAATTTTTAGAATAATGATACAGACATTTTATTTCTTACATGTGATGATTCTTTTTTCCTCTCTATATTCAAGGGACACTATAGTCACCATAACCACAACAGCTAAACGTAGTAGTTCTGGTGTGTATAGCATGTCTTTGCAGGCTTTTTAATGTAAGCACTGCCATTTCATAAAAAGGCAGTATTTACATTACTGCTGAGGGATACCTCTAGTGGAAACTCTGATGGACACTAGAGGTGCTTCCTAGTCGAGACATGAATGCCGCCCTATGAAGTATCTGCGCATGTGCGGCAAAGCTGCGCATGCGCACCAGAGAGCAATGACGCTTCTGGATAGAAGCGTTTTATTGCTCCCTGCTCGCACCCTCCTATTTCATCATTTTGACGAAATAGGGGGCGCGGCATCAGGAGTAAATCCCCTTCCCTGTAGTGACCCTTTAATGTTATTATTCATGTTTTAGAAATGACAGAGCAAAGAGAGGAGGAGGCATTGTTATTTATGTTGACAATTCCATAAAGTTTACCCCTTTACAAAACCTTAGTCCTCCTGCCACCTTTGATTTCCTTTCTGGCACAATTGAGATCCCGTGCAGTAAATCAATCATTGTTGCAGGAATCTACCGCCCACCTAGCTCCCCTGTGCATTCCCTTTCTGACATAGCCCACCTCCTTAGTGAAACCATTGCTCAAAACCCTAAAAGTGAACTGTTGGTCTTTGGAGATTTTAATATTGATTGGCTGAATCCTAAAAATTATAGTTCTTGCACGCTTTTTAAGACTTTGCAGCTAACGCAATTAATCTCCTCCCCAACTCGCATAAACATTAAAAGCCATAACCATACCCTGCTAGATTGGATTCTCTCCACTTCTCCTGATAGAATCCAGGAGGCCGGTGTTCTCCCAAACACTTTCAGTGATCACTGTTTAGTGTACTGTGTGCGCAAAATAAAGGCTATTAAATCCTCTCCCAAGGTTAAAATAACTAGGTCCTTCAAAAAATTTAATCTTGAATCCTTTCTAAAGGACATCAAGAACCTACCATGGCACAGATTAAACATTATCCCAGATCTAGACTGTGCTCAGTGGCGTACATACCGGGGTCGCAGGGGTCGCGGCTGCGACCGGGCCCGGCCCACCAGGGGGCCCGGCCGCCCTGCGACCCAGGTATGTACTCACTGGGCCAGCCTCTTCTCCTGGGGGGCCCAGGAGCCGGCCACCTCCGGGCCCCCCGAGGCTGGCCCTGCTTACACCCGGCGGGCAGTCAGGCTGGCGGGCGCGCGAGGGAGCACTCTCCCCTGAGTGCTCCCTCTTCAGCTCCCTCGCGCACCGCACTGAAACCGGAGCCGGAAGATGACGTCATCTTCCGGCTCCGGCATCAGTACGCGGCGCGCGAGGGAGCTGAAGAGGGAGCACTCAGGGGAGAGTGCTCCCTCGCGCGCCCGCCAGCCTGACTGCCCGCCGGGTGACACCACTGGACCCCAGGGAATCCCCTCAGCTCTCCCACAGGTAAGGAGGCTGGGGGGATTAAATAGAAAAAAAAAAACGTGTATGTTAGTGAGTGTGTGTTAGTGAGTGTGTGTTAGTGAGTGTGTGTTAGTGTGAGTGTGTGTTTGTGTGAGTGTGTTAGTGTATGTTAGTGTGTGTGTGTGTGAGTGTATGTTAGTGAGTGTATGTTAGTGAGTGTGTTAGTGTATGTTCGTTAGTGTGTGTGTGTGTGTTAGTGTGTGTGTGTGTGTTAGTGTGAGTGTGTTAGTGTATGTTAGTTAGTGTGTGTGTATGTTAGTGAGTGTATGTTCGTTAGTGTGTGTGTGTGAGTGTGTGTTAGTGTGAGTGTATGTTAGTGTGTGTGTGAGTGTGTTAGTGTATGTTAGTTAGTGTGTGAGTGAGTGTGTGTTAGTGAGTGTGTTAGTGTATGTTAGTGAGTGTGTGTGTGTGAGTGTATGTTAGTGAGTGTGTGTGTGTGTTTGTGTTAGTGTGTGTGTGAGCGTGTGTTAGAGTGTGTGTGTGTAAGTGTTAGAGTGTTTGTCTTAGTGTTAGAGTGTGTGTGTGTTAGTATTAGAGTGTGTGTGTGTTAGTGTGTGTGTTGGAGTGTGCGTGTTAGTGTTAGAGTGTGTGTCTGTGTGCGTCTGTTAGTGAGTGTGTATGTATGTTTGTCACTGAGTGTGTGTCTGTCAGTTAATGTGTGCGTGTGTGTCTTAAGCACTTACCTTTCTCCAGCGCTGGACTCCCTTGGCGCTGGGGATCTCTCCGCCCCGATCCGCCTCTCAGCTCCGAATGCGCATGCGTGGCAAGAGCCACGCGCGCATTCAAACCGCCAATAGGAAAGCATTACTCAATGCTTTCCTATGGACGTTCAGCGTCTTCTCACTGTGATTTTCACAGTGAGAAACGCAGAAAATCCTCTAGCGGCTGTCAATGAGACAGCCTCTAGAGGCTGGATTAACCCTCAGTGAAACATAGCAGTTTCTCTGAAACTGCTATGTTTTCAGCTGCAGGGTTAAAACTAGAGAGACCTGGCACCCAGACCACTTCATTGAGCTGATGTGATCTGGGTGTCTGTAGTGGTCCTTTAAGTGTATGTGTTTATGCATGCACTGGCGTAAATAACGTGGTCGCAGGGGTCGCAGCCCTGCGACCAGGTGCCCGCCGCCATGTGTTGCGGCCCCAGCCCGCGCAGAGTAAGCGCGCGCGGGGGGGGCCCACGGATCAGTTTTCGCACCGGGGCCCCATGGGTTGTGTGTACGCCACTGACTGTGCTGTTGAATTCTTTCAGTCTGAACTCCTACAAATTTGGAATCTGCATGCCCCGCTGCGTAAGTTGAGGGTAAAAGGAGCACATATGAATTGGATCACTGCTGACCTCATCCAAATGTACCAGTTTCGGGATTCTTTGTGGTCAAAGTTTAAGCGTACTGGCTCTATGAATGATCACTGTGCTTATAGACAATGGCGAAATATATGCACAAAACAAACAAAATTGGCCAAGGCCCAATATTTCTATGACAACCTGAACAATAACATCTCAAACCCTAGAAACTTTTGGAAAGTCATAAATAAACTACAAACTCCCCCAATCCACTCCCAACCCTCCACTGTCAAATTGGATAACCAAACCCTGCAACTTCCGTTAGATGTAGCAAATGCCTTTAACAATTATTTTGTCGGATGCTCTACTGCCCTGATTGCCAAGCTAATAAATGGCACACATCCTGAAACTACAAATGTGGATCAGGTCTCACTAAATTTGCAAACGCCCAATATAGACAAGTTCATTTTTAGACCTGTACCTGTTAGTGGCATTGAAAAACATCTTAATAATCTAAAAATGAAAAACCAGTCGGGACCTGACCAAATCCCAGCAATGCTGTTGAAGCTCAGTGCGCCGGCAATTGCTAAACCCGTCGCAACTCTAATTAATGAATCCTTGGTGTCTGGATACTTACCCAAACTTTGGAAGACTGCAAGAGTAGTGCCTATCCATAAAAGTGGTGACACTACTTTGGTTTCTAACTATCGCCCTATATCATTGCTCCCGGTATTGTCAAAAATCTTAGAAAAATGTGTCCATACGCAACTATGTGAGTATTACCAACAATCAAACTATCTGACCCCTGATCAATCGGGCTTTCGCCAGAATCACTCCACTACAACTGCCCTCTTAAAAGTTTGCAATGACATCCAAACTGGCATGGAACAAGGAGACCTAACTGGAGCTATTTTCCTTGATTTTACAAAGGCCTTTGACACAGTAGACCACGGCATTCTACTGCACAAACTCAAAAAGTCAGGTATTGGTGATCATTCGCTAAACTGGTTTCGATCGTATGTATCGGAACGCTCACAATATGTGTCCATTTCTGACAGCGACCCCCTACCTCTCCCAGTCACGAGTGGTGTTCCCCAAGGTTCCATTCTCGGCCCCCTACTATTTTCATTATTTATAAATGATCTGCCAAATGTCTGCAAATCCTCAAACATACACATGTACGCAGATGACACGGTAATCTATGCGAACAATTCCGATCTACCGCAGCTTGAGGCTGTGCTCCAAGACCAGTTTACAGAGGTAGAAAAGTGGATCGCAAAAAACAAACTCTTCCTGAACACTGACAAAACTGTCACAATGATCTTTGGAACAGTACCTAAATTACACAAATTACACAATTCCCACCTATCCATCAAAACCATTTCAAATGGCACACTGACCGCAGTCCACTCTTTCAAATACTTGGGTATGATGTTAGACCCCAATCTATCTTTTGGCCTGCACATAGAAAAGCTTGCATCTAAACTTTATCCAAAACTAGGTGCCCTGTACAGAAACAAATCCTGCCTAAGCCCTTCAGTAAAGGAAAAGATTGTACAGCACATGCTGATGCCAATCATTGATTATGGGGATGTAGTATATGCATCTGCATCGCAATCCCACATTAATAAACTCAACACATTGTATAACTCGTTCTGCCGATTTGTGCTACAATGTAATTACAGGACCCACCATTGTGACATGCTGAAAGAACTAAACTGGCTGTCGCTGGAATCCAGACGCACCCTTCATCTTTCCAGCCTTGTGTTTAAGAGCTTTTCCGGGAAACTCCCACCCTACCTGAACGCAATGCTTTCCCCGGCTGTTCCCACTTCCTATAACCTCCGATCCAGTACCAACACTTTACTTAGTCTACCTCAATATAAAAAGAAAGCAGCCCGATCCTCCTTCTCCTACAGAGCACCGCATTTGTGGAACGACCTCCCGCACAAATTAAAATCTTCCCTAAGCTTAAAGTCCTTTAAGAGATCCCTCTCTACATACTTGAAAACAGAATGTACCTGTCATTGTTGATTATATATTTCCTACCTGTTCTATGTTAAATTTTGTATATATTGTATATTAATATTGTATTTGTATTTTATTGTACTCTAACTGTAACAATGCAATGATTTGTGGACCCAGGACAAACTTGAAAACGAGAGAAATCTCAATGTATCTTTCCTGGTAAAATATTTTATAAATAAAATAAAATAAAATAAATAATATAGCGACTGCAAATTCTGTAGCGCTGTACAATGGGATAAACAACTCCTAGTTTCCGGAATAAGAATTTACCCGGCGAGTAAAAATGCTATCCCCCCAGATTTTTTTGGGTTCCTACGCCCATGCATGGAATGGAAAAAAAGGCAGTTTTTTTAGATGGACAAGAAGTTTGCGCAATCATGTGGTCTGGATTTCTGTTCAATCAAGAGGTGGAAAACAAAAGATGCTTGATGGTTAGGGGCCCAAGGGTTGCAGTGTTTCCCAACCATTTTTGGCTCACATCAGAGTTGCTTGTGTGGTTGAGAGTGTTACTCTTGCTTAGGAGGGTGCATTATTTCCCATCGCTTTTCATATAGGTATGTATATCCTACAGGTGTTGTTTTGGCAGGGTGCAGTGTTCCCCAAACCTTTTACGTAGCTGTTGTCCTACAGCTGTGTTTGGGAGTGTTGTTCTCATCAGGCATATACCGTATATACTCGAGTATAAGCCGACACGAATATAAGCCGAGGCCCCTAATTTTACCCCAAAAAACTGGGAAAACGTATTGACTCGAGTATAAGACTAGGGTGGGAAATGCAGCAGCTACTGGTAAATTTCTAAATAAAATTAGATCCTAAAAAAATTATATTAATTGAATGTGTATATAATGAATGCAGTGTGTGCGTATGAATGCAGTGTGTGCGTATGAATGCAGTGTGTGCGTATGAGTGCAGTGTGTGCGTATGAGTGCAGTGCGTGTGAGTGCAGTGCGTGTGAGTGCAGTGCGTGTGAGTGCAGTGCGTGTATGAGTGCAGTGCGTGTGTATGAGTACAGTGTGTGTGTGTATGAGTGCAGTGTGAGTGCAGTGTGTGTGTATGAGTGCAGTGTGTGTGTGTGTGTATGAGTGCAGTGTGTGTGTGTGTGTATGAGTGCAGTGTGTGTGTGTATGAGTGCAGTGTGTGTGCATATGAGTGCAGTGTGTATGAGTGCAGTGTGTATGAGTGCAGTGTGTATGATGTGCAGTGCAGTGTGTGTATGAGTGCAGTGCAGTGTGTGTATGAGTGCAGTGTGTATGAGTGCAGTGTGTGTGAGTGCAGTGTGTGTGAGTGCAGTGTGTGTATATGAATGAAGTGTGATGCAGTGTGTGTTTGTGTATGTGTTGGTGGGGGTGGGCATTTTGATATATTATTAATTATTGTATTAATTATTATTTTTAATTTTTTTATATTATTATATATTTTTTTATTATTATTTTTAATATTGTATTATTAATTTTTTTTTTCGTCCCCCCTCCCTGCTTGATACATAGCAGGGAGGGGGGCTCCTTCCCTGGTGGTCCAGTGGGATTGGTAGTTCAGTGGGGGGAGAGGGGGGCTGGCAGAGCTGTACTTACCTGTTCTGCAGCTCCTGTCAGCTCTCTCCTCCTCCGCGCGGTCTGTGCAGCTCCCTCTGTCAGCTCCCAGTGTAAGTCTCGCGAGAGCCGCGGCTCTCGCGAGATTTACAGTGGGAGCTGACGAGGTGCTGAACGGACGTCGCGGAGGAGGAGAGAGCTGACAGGAGCTGCAGGACAGGTAAGTACAGCTCTGCCAGCCCCCCTCTCCCCCCAGTCTGTATTATGGCAATGCAAATTGCCATAATACAGACTCTGACTCGAGTATAAGCCGAGTTGGGTTTTTTCAGCACAAAAAATGTGCTGAAAAACTCGGCTTATACTCGAGTATATACGGTAAGTGTTTTTTGGCACAGAGAGTGTTTCTTTCTGGCATGAGTGGTGGTAATAGGGCCACCTCGGGTTATAGTTATTCTTCTTGTATTTCTTTTATACCCTGTCTGGATACCACCCAAACATAACTGTGTATGAAGTTGTTTTATGCCAAATGTCTCTGTTGAAAAATATCTGTTTTGCTATTCTTAAACTGATTACTTCCACTTTCGGCCAGTTGCACAACACAATAATACTTGCTAACTTTGCTTCCAAAATAAGACAAAAGAAGAAAATCCAAAAATAAGCTTCTGCAGTGGATTGAAATATGAGCGAAAATAAATGTGTGATGGAAGTGAGAATCCAGTCTCACTCTCAAGGTGCAGAAATAATCCCCTTACTAAGGCTGCTAGAAGCCTGTGAGAAATGTGAGAAATTAAGGATGTGAGAATGATAAGCAGAGATCTAATTACACTGAACAAAATTATAAATGCAACACTTTTGTTTTTGCCCCCATTTTTCATTAGCTTAACTCAGACTAAGATCTAAGACTTTTTCAATGTACACAAAAGGCCTATTTCTCCCAAATATTGTTCACAAATCTGTCTAAATCTGTGTTAGTGAGCACTTCTCCTATGCCGAGATAATCCATTCACCTCACACATGTGACATATCAAGATACTGATTACACCAGAAGGATCCGGGGAAACCAAAAACCAGTCAGTATCTGGTGTGACCACCGTTTTCCTCACGCAGTGCAACATATCTCCTTTGCATAGAGTTGATCAGGTTGTTGATTGTGGCCTGTGGAATGTTAGTCCACTCCTCTTCAATGGCTGTGTGAAGTTGCTGGATATTGGCAGGACCTGGAACACGCTGTTGTATACGCCGATCCAGAGCATCCAAAACATGCTCAATGGCTGACATGTCCGGTGAGTATGCTAGCCATGCAAGAACTGGGATGTTTTCAGCTTCCAGGAATTGTGTACAGATGTGTACAACATGGGGCCGTACATTTTCATGCTGCAACATGAGGTGATGGTCGTGGATGAATGGCACAACAATGGGCCTCAGGATCTTGTCACGGTATCTCTGTGCATTCAAAATGCTTTTAATAAAATGTACCTGTGTTCATTGTCCATAACATACACCTGCCCATACCATAACCCCCACCATAACCCCACCGCCACCATGTGCCACTTGATCCACAACATTGACATCAGCAAACCGCTAACCCACACGATGCCATACATGCTGTTTGCCATCTGCCCTGTACAGTGAAAACCGGGATTCATCTGTGAAAATGCTGGGTGTGGAGGTCCTGGGCTGGTGTGGTTACACTTGGTCTGAGGTTGTGAGGCCGATTGGATGCACTGCCAAATTCTCTTAAACGCCTTTGGAGACAGCTTATGGTAGAGAAATTAACATTCAATTCACGGGCAACAGCTCTGGTGGACATTCCTGCAGTCAGCATGCCAATCGCATGCTCCTTCAAAACTTGCAACATCTGTGGCATTGTGCTGTGTGATAAAACTGCACATTTTAGAGTGGCCTTTTATTGTGGCCAGCCTAAGGCACACCTTTGTAATAATCATGCTGTCTAATCAGCATCTTGATTTGCCACACCTGCTTGGTGGATGGATTATCTTGGCAAAGGAGAAGTGTTCACTAACACAGATTTAGACAGATTTAGACTGTTATAATTCTGTGTATAAGCAGTCATACTGTGGGACTTAGGCAGGATTTATTTCTATACGGACTACCTAGTTTTAGATAAAGTTTTTATGAAAGTTTTTTCTATGTGGAGGCCAAAAGATAGATATATATCAACCCCCGTTGTTAGCTACAAGGTTTTCCTTTTCTTCCCCTTTAGTGGAAAGGAAGTTACGTGATTTCCAGACTACAAGCATTCAAGTGAAAAGCATATTTTTATTGCTCTGCCTTAAATGGAGCAAATGAGGACTCTAAAATTAGTTGGTTTTTTTTGTGTGTGAACAGGATTTTATTTTAAAGGTTTTACATAAATTGTTGACATGTATGTTTGTTGTGTTGTGCTGTAATTAAATAAAAGCGCTCTGTGTGCTACATGCCTGATGGAAAAGGTAATATGATTACTAGATGTGTATTTCCAATTCTCAGCCCTTGACCTGGTAAAGTTAATGACCACTCATATGTTAAGGATCCTGGCAGTCAGAATATCTGCGCTATTTTACATGATTTTTGAGTCATTTAAACCGACTTGAGAATGTGTACAAATTGTTATTGCTTTATAGAGTTTTCTGGTAGACTAAGTGCCTTTCTCACATGTATGAAAGTATTCAAGTGGGGAAGATGAAGCATTGTGTAACTTAAAGTGTATTGCTTCTTTAAATTAAACTATGCAATTATTTTAATTCATGACAACATTAATACATTAGAATTTATATTATAAGAATAAATAATAAAACATGAATTTATATTGTTTGATAAAATATATGTGATCTGAAACTTTATGTGAGATATTTCTTTAGGTTAAGTCGACGTGCACATGGTTAACAAGCAGACACCTAAGGGGTCTTCTACATTTTTTTCCCCTGATATCTGGGCAACTGGCAAAGCCCAATTAGCCAGATGTTTTACATATTGTCAGACTTAGATAATAGTGTAAAAGCCTGAAGGCATAGAAAACTTACAGTTACAACCTGTAATACAGATTTCTAAGGAAATACAATACTAGATTAACACATTCACCAATAAAGTGCAGTGCTGGTGTTTCACACACACAAACAATTGAAATGGTAATTACCCCTTTTCAATTGCACAATTTTGTAGATAAAAAGGAATCCTCTAAAACCTCGACATAAAACCATGCAGAAAATATCTACAAAAGTATAATAGAAAGCCCAAAAATAGTATAATTCAACTAAAAGATCAATTTATGTATTGTTTTTTCAAGGTTCAACTCACAAATGTGGGTAGAATCCTGTCATAAATAGTGGTGGTAATCTCCGTTCATATAGATCCTCTGGACGCTCATAGATACATGTAAAAGGCCCATTAATAACATCAAGCGTTCTGGAAGCTGGATACAGAGTTATTGTCACCAGATCATCTTCCTCAAATAGATGTATATGGGGATAAAAGTAAACAAATAAATATAAATAAATAAAAGGTGCAGCATCAATGGGTAAGCCCTACGCGTTTCGTCTCTTTCTGTAAGACTTCCACAAAGGCAATAAAATGCAGCATGGTCTCCCAGGGTACATAAGTGTTTTGTCATTTGAAGGTGCTGCACTATTTTCATGAGTGTCCACTGGATCTATATGAACAGTTATTGCCACCACTACTTATGGCAGGCTTATGATTCTACCCACATATTTATTTATTTATTTTATACTTTTGTAGATAGTTTCTAAGGATGTCTGATAATTTTTAAATGAACTACAAATTTAAGCAACAGCTGACCTGAACTATTTTTTACTATAGTGGACTCAAATACACTTTTTTTTTATCCTGGTGGCCAAGGAAAGCCAAATTGTTATTTGCCTTTAAATGAGAAGATACATAAGAGACACAGAAGCATCAGCTTACCTTGCCATGTCTGCCTCAGGGATATACAGAGACTGCATGTGTTTTTATTTATTTTTGTACAATTGTGCAAGGACCTTGCACTATGTACTCACACAATCACCACAGTCACTGTGCTGGTCCAGTATATGGCTGTTTTATGGATTACCAACCCTATCGAAAAGAAAATGTTGAATATTGTTTTTCACTGCTATAACACCTAGGCCAGTGTGAATATAAATTTGCTAAAGAGAAAGGGCTTACATTGCCTAGCCACAAGCAGAATTTGTGGGCTATGTTTATTTAAATTACTTTGCAAACTATCTCCAGAAAGAATGGATACTACCTATAAAATTCTATTGACAAAGAATAAAAGAACTGCAAGCTATTTTACAAGGCCACCACCTCTCACAAAAAGACTTGTAAAAAGTAAAGCCATAAATACTTTTCAATAGTTAAAAGCTGACCTACAGAAAGCACCTGTTGTGGTGGATTACAACAAGGCCTTTAGACTTTGTGTGAATTAAAAACAAGGGTTTACTCAGTTTTGTAGAGACACTAACAAACCAGAAGCATACCTACATAAGCAGCTTCAGAGACTAAAGGGTGGCCACCAGATGTAAGAGCATTGGTAGCTGCAGTCATTAAGATGTAAGATGCTACCCTTGAACAGTCTTTATAAGTATTTGCAGTATCAACTGGTGAAATGATGACAGGACAGATTTTACCCCTGACATACTACATCAGTATAAAACGTTGCTCCTTGGAAATCCTAATCTTCATCTTCACTTTTCATTTGTGTACTACTTTGAGTCCTACAAATCCTACTGCTAGATGTACAGCAGGCCTGTGAAAAAAAAATAGAAATATTATCAGTCCTTGAGTGAAATTTTTTTTAAAGCACAGCCCCTATCTCTCAGCTTGAGAGCGCATGGAACAAAGTTGTTGTGTGCTAAAGCAAGAATTACATCTTGGAGAAAGATAAAGGATAAATATTAACACATGCTCAAATATGTATTCTAAGTTCTGTGTGCCTTCTAAGTTCTGCGTGCATCTGGGAGATAGAAAAGAAAGAATATTCCTCACTGCAACAAGAGCCAAAAATTCAGAGTGGACCCCAAGTGAAAGAATGACCAAATGTAGTGCCTTTTCAAGGAGATTGATCTGATAACCTGCAAAGCACAGCACAACAAAGTGGGGACTCAAAATTAGCAGCTATAATGTTTAAAACCTGGAAAAGCAAAAAGGCTTCTCCACAATGGGCTATTTTTGGACTGCTCACTTGGAGTGATGTCAATGTAAAAGACAGCAAGACATGGATTCATCACACCCAAGTAAAAGCAGCCCCTCATTTTTTATTATTATTATTTATAAAGTGCATATAGATTTCGCAGTGCTGTACAATGGGTGGACTGACAAACACGTAGTTGAAACCAGACAAGATGGAAGTACAGGAACAGTTTGTTTGAGGGCCCTCCTTGATGAGATTGCATGCTAGAAGTACTGGAGTATAGTGACACAAAAGATAATGGTAGAGTAGAAAACTAAGATTTGTAGAATAGTATTTACTGAGGGTTTGAGTATGTTTCTTTTTCATGACAGTTTGCTATGGTGGTAACAAATCACTGACATTTTAACACAATATTTGTGCTTTTATGCCCATAACTCCCACATATATTGGTTCACCATTTAACAGATACATCCTGCATACATACCAGTTTTAAGCACTGAAAAGGTTAATTAGCAAACCAGTTTAACCAATTCAGAGTCAGGAGGGAGGTTTATTGGTAGGAAATAGGCTGGAAGGAGGGACATGTTCCTGTGGTTATTGTGTAAGCTGTTTTGTGAAATGTTTTTAGAGTTGGTTTTTGAAGTGCTTTGGGGATAGCAGTGATGTAGCAGTACAGGGGCACAGTCAAACTAATTTTCTCAAGCTGCAAGTATATGCTCTAGGCCAGGCCTGTCCAACCTGCGGCCCCCCAGATGTTGCTGAATTACAACTCCCATGATTCTTTCAATTAAACAGATAGCCAGGGAATCATGGGAGTTGTAGTTCAGCAACATCTGGGGGCCACAGGTTGGACAGCCCTGCTGTAGGCCCATATTGTTTATCCAGGACATGGAGTAGTGATTTAACCAGAACAGCAGAAACCTTTCACCTAAGATCTTGGAACATTAAGTATACAACTGTATAATTTCTTTATAATTTTTTACAATTGTGTTTAGATTAAATTGCTAGGATAGCATTTCATGTCTTTTATGTATGTACAATTAGTACTGCAAAAGATAATTGTCAAGTTAGTATTACAAGTGTTTGACTAGAATACGTATAGTAATAGTTGTTATAGTTTCTCTAACATCTTGTTATTAAACATTATCTTTTGCTGCACTCTGAGTGATTATCATTTGATGGTTACGTGTTAGGATATAACTCTGCTAAAATACTTTATGCAGCTAATAATTTAAATTATAGCTGTACATAATTAAAGAGTTGGTTTTGAATGCTTGCAAAGATATGTAGGCTTCCATGAACTCTATTGTTAATGTAACTAGGTGATGTCTATTGTTAGTGTTACTAGTTTACACCAGGACACATGGCTGGTGGCCATCTTGATGCTCTTTGAAGCAAATAGTTGGCAGCCTTCTTGGTGCTCCTGAAAGTTTAACACAGTAGTTATTGTGAAACCCTTTGAATTGTGCAAATGAATTAATCTAAAACCGCAAACCACAACACAGTTGCAGGAGAGGAATCAAGGAGCGATTTCCCAGAAGGGAGCTTGTAAATTACCCAATCTCCAAAGACATTGTTTGAAATTGAGTCTGTACCCATGCATACCTGTCTGTATATAAGCTTATTTCAGCGGGATTCATTGTACAGTTTTCATCAGGGCTTTCGTTGCCTACTATGCCAGCATCCCGATAAACAGGAACAGATCAGGACAGTTGTTCTTCAGAACACAATGACATTAGATTGCCTGTTAGCAGCATAAAGAGGGATACGTAAGGTAGTGGGTGACCAATGCTGTACACAAATAACAGATAAGACAGATGCTGTTCACCGTGACTCAAGACAGCTCTGTCGAGAAGACAGACTGAGAAAGCAAGACTCAGGGTTCTTGGTTGACTTTTGACTGGTCTTTGTGCCTAGTTTCCTTATTAAGTACACTGAAAATGTGATACTTCTACATTTTGGTAATAATTATCATTATTTTCATTTATATGCTCACAAATTTTGTTAAGTGAGCAAAAGTTTGTTTTCCAAGCCATAGGAGTCACTTTTCACTTTTTGCATACCTTTAACTATCCCTTATCCAAAGGTAACTATCTATGTTATGTCCAGCAGTTGAATTTGAGCCAACCAATGGAAAGTTGCAACCCGCAGCCCCTACTAATGGGCCCAACCAGTGGTGTACCTACCACGGTTGCAGGGGTCGCAGCTGCGACCAGGCCCCTCACTCCAGGGGGCCCAGCCCCAGTCACGACCCCTGCAACCATGGGCTACCTGGATACCTTCTGGGCTGGTGCACAGCCACACAGGCCCAGGTGTGTGGGTGTCTGGCAGGAGGGGAGAGCTGTGCTTCTCCCCTCCTGCCTGTGTGTAGCGTGGCTTAGCGGTCTGTCAGGAAGTGCTCACTAAGAGATCACTTCCTGTCAGACCAGGTAAAAAAAGTATTTGATCCCCCGCTGATTTTGAACGTTTGTCCACTGACAAAGAAATGATCAGTCTATAATTGTAATGGTAGGTGTATTTCAACAGTGAGAGACAGAATAACAAAACAAAAATCTAGAAAAACTCATGTCAAAAAAGTTATAGTTAGATTTGCATGTCAATGAGTGAAAAAAGTATTTGATCCCTAATCAATCAGCAAAATTTCTGGCTCCCAGGTGTCTCTTATGCAGGTTAACAAGGTGAGATTAGGAGCACTCTCTGAAAGGGAGTGCTCCTAATCTCAGCTCGTTACCTGTATCAAAGACACCTGGGAGCCAGAAATCTTGCTGATTGATTAGGGATCAAATACTTTTTTCACCTGGTCTGACAGGAAGTGATTTCTTAGAATAAATCAATCAGATTCCAAATTCTCCATCATGGCCAAAGAGCTGTCCAAGGATGACAGGGACAATATTGTAGACCTATACAAGGCTAGAATGGGCTACAAGACCATCGCCAAGCAGCTTGGTAAGAAGGTGACAACAGTTGTGATTATTCGCAAATGGCAGAAACACAAAATAACTGTCAGTCTCCCTCGGTCTGGTGCTACATGCAGGATCTCACCTCCTGGAGTTTCAGTGATCATAAGAATGGTGAGGAATCAGCCTAGAACTACACGGGAGGATCTTGTTAATGATCTCAAGGCAGCTATGACCATAGTCACCAAGAATACAATTGGTAACACACTACGCCGTGAAGGACTGAAATCCTGCAGCACTCGCAAGGTCCCTGGCTCAAAAAAGCACATTTACAGGCCTGTCTGAAGTTTGCCAATGAACATCTAAATGTTTCAGAGGAGAACTGGGTGAAAGTGTTATTATTATTATTATTGCCATTTATATAGCGCCAACAGTTTCCGTAGCGCTTTACAATATTATGAGAGGGGATTTAACTATAAATAGGACAATTACAAATAAACTTACAGGAACAATAGGTTGAAGAGGACCCTGCTCAATCGAGCTTACATTCTATAGGAGGTGGGGTGTAAAACACATTAGGACAGGAATCTGCAATCAAATAAGGTGGGCTGCCCTTTAGGAGAGGGCAAGAGACAGTTATGTGAGGTAGGGGTTAGTCTTGGAGGCCATAAGCTTTCCTAAAGAGATGGGTTTTAAGGCACTTTTTAAAAGATGCAAGACTAGGGGAGAGTCTGATGGCGGTAGGCAGGCTATTCCATAGGAAGGGAGCCGCCCGCGAGAAGTCCTGCAAGCGCGAGTTGGCCGTACGGTTGCGGACAACGGACAGGAGGTGGTCACGGGCAGAGCGGAGAGACCGAGAAGGGACATACCTATGGATCTGTGAGGAGATATAATAGGGGCTAGAGTTGTTCAGTGCTTTATAGGTGTGAGTTAGTACCTTGAATTGACTCCTATAGCATACAGGAAGCCAATGTAAGGACTGGCAGAGGGGTGAGGTGTGAGAGAAACGACTAGAGAGGAAAATCAGTCTAGCAGCAGCATTCATTACGGACTGTAGGGGTGCAGTATGGCTTTTGGGAAGACCAATCAGGAGAGGGTTACAATAATCCATGCAGGAAATTACTGGAGCATGGACAAGCTCCTTGGTAGTATCTGGTGCAAGAAAGGGGCGGATGCGGGCTATGTTTTTAAAATGGAATCTACAGGATTTGGCAACATGCTGGATGTGAGGCTCAAAGGTGAGACCAGAGTCAAGTATGACACCAAGACAGCGTGCTTGCAAGGATGGACTGATGTTGGTACCACAAACTTGAAGGGAGAGTGAAAGAGGAGGATCAGTATTAGGAGGAGGAAAGACAAGGAGCTCAGTTTTTGAGAGATTGAGTTTCAGAAAGCGGGAGGACATCCAGTCATAGATGGAAGAAAGGCAAGTAGTGACACGTTGCAGGATGGCAGGGAAGAGGGTCGGGGAGGAGAGATATAGCTGGGTGTCATCTTGGTAGTGGAATCCAAAAGAGGTAATGAGTTTGCCAAGAGAGGCAGTATAAAGAGAAAATAGAAGGGGACCAAGGACAGAGCCTTGGGGGACTCCAACCGAGACAGGATGAGGGGAGGAGGTAGCATTAGAAAAAGAGACACTGAATGAGCGTTGGGAGAGATAAGAGGAAAACCACGAGAGGACAGAGTTACAGAGACCAAGCGATTGAAGAGTTTGAAGAAGGAGAGCATGATCAATGGTGTCAAAGGCCGCTGAGAGGTCAAGAAGAATACGTATGGAGTAGTGGCCTTTGGATTTAGCTGCGATTAGGTCGTTAGGAATGTTGATAAGGGCAGTCTCTGTAGAGTGGAGAGGGCGGAAGCCAGATTGAAGGGGGTCAAGGAGAGAGTTGGAATTGAGGAAATGAGACACACGGGTAAAGACAAGTCTTTCCAGAAGCTTTGAGGAAAAAGGGAGCAGGGATATGGGACGGTAGTTAGAGGGGGTGGACGGGTCGAGGGATGGTTGTGGTTGTGGTCAGATGAGACCAAAATCAAGCTATTTGGCATCAACTCAACTTGCCGTGTTTTCATGAGGAGGAATACTTCATATGACCCCAAGAACACCATCCCTACTGTCAAACATGGAGGTGGAAACATTGTGCTTTGGGGGTGTTTTTCTGCTAAGGGGACAGGACAACTGCATCGCATCAAAGGGGCCATGTACCGTCAAATCTTGTGTGAGAACCTTCATCCCTCAGCCAGGGCATTGAAAATGGGTCGTGGATGGTTATTCCAGCATGACAATTACCCAAAACACACAGCCAAGGCAGCAAAGGAGTGGCTCAAGAAGAAGCACATTAAGGTTCTGGGGTGGCCTAGCCAGTTTCCAGACCTTAATCCCATAGAAAATATGTGGAGGGAGCTAAAGGTTCGAGTTGCCAAACGACAGCCTCAAAACCTTGATAACTTGGAGAGGATCGGCAAAGAGGAGTGGGACAAAAACCCTCCTGAGATGTGTGCAAACCTGATGGCCAACTACAGGAAAAGTCTGACGTCTGTAATTGCCAACAAGTGTTTTGCCACCAAGTACTAATTCGAAGGGGTCAAATACTTATTTCACTTGTTTACATGCAAATCAAATTATAGATTTTTTGACATTCGTTTTTCTGGATTTTTTTCTGCCTCTTACTGATAAAATATACCTACCATTAAAATTATAGACTGATTATTTCATTGTCAGTGGACAAACACTCACAATAGCAAGGGATCAAATAATTTTTTCCCCTCACTGTATATATAGCAATACTTTTTTAAAGAATGTCCCATGTGAAGAAAATGTTTTTGCTACTGCTTTCTCAATGGGTCCATCTCTGAAAGACGTGGAGTATGATGCCTATGCAAAGCCATGAGCGCCATTGCATCTGTGGTTGTTGAAAGACACATTATGCGTACTTCTATTCTCAATCAGTGCTATCAGCTCAGAATTGTAATAACCAGTGGGACCATAGCACACCTATGCTGTCCAGAGATGTCTCGAGTGAAGTGATCTTTATGGAAAATTTGCAGTCAAAAAGACATACCTTAAAGGTAGAGACTATATAGGAAACCACAGGAATTGAGCTGCATAAAAATGGCATCAAATGCTCTGAACTGATTAGCCAAATTGTGAAATATTTGGCTGAATGAGTGTCTGCATTTAACAGTGAAGCATGGTGGAGCATATTTTGCAAGTTTGGGCTTCAGTTCTGCAATTAAAGTTAAAGAGTTGGTCAGGATCAATGGTCTCATCAATGTTGTGAAAATTTAAACATACTTATCTAGTATAGTACCATCCCGGAGACATCTGATTGGACCCACCTTTATTTTGCAGCATAGCAATGATCTCAAAATGATAGCATTGCTCCACACAGAACACTGAGTTCAACATCATTGAGTCTGTCTGGCATTGCATGGAGAGACAGTAGTAACTGAGGAAACTGTGTTCTCCAAACTGTGTTCTCCAAGATACCTACCTACTGAGCTCCCTGCAAAATATTGATTTGATTTAAAAATTTCTTTTGTATACTAACTTTGCATTATCTTAATTGATAAAACAAATTAGCATTTCTATTTTTTTTTTTTTCAATTCTTTATTTTTGTTGTGCATTTTAGTATTAGACATGGCATCATAGCAATTCAGTGTGAGGAAATAAACTTGTTCCTAGCTAGCCAGTATAAATGCACATTTTGTTTGTAAAAGTAGCAGAGTGATAGAACAAATCAAGTAAAGAAATGTGAATAAATAATAGAGTGTATTACATTGCTTATCTATGTATAAAAAAAAACAGGAGGCCCCCAGTTAGGACAGAAATGTATAAAGACAACAACAATACATGGTGCTCCAGGGTTTTGTGCCAGCGGTCGGTGTATTTGAACTCCATTGCATGGTCTGCTAATGCCCGGCTTTGGCCATGCACAGATCTTCCACAAAAGTTCTGGCAGTAGGCCCAAATACCCGCTCGAGTATCGGTGTGTATCGTGGCAGTCGGGTAAGCCCCCTAAGGACATCTGGAGTCTTATAGCATAGTTTGGCTGTATCGCTGGCCCCACGGCAGATTCCAGTTGGTGCCTGTGCGCCAGTCAGGCCCGTACTAGACACATGCCGCTCTCTGGATGTATGGCCACCTTTCCAATATACTCTTCCACAGCTGTGCCCAGTTGGACCTGACATGGTCTTTGAGGGTATGCAAAACATCGTCAGTCTCCTCATTTAAGATGGTTGAGCACGCAGCATCTGCTATCTTGTGGTTTCTGGATCAAGTTGTGTATTTAGCAGGTAGACTGCGTGCCCTTAACAATTTCAGGGAGCCCCCAGAGGGTGGACCTGGATGACCCCCGCTGGTCCAAAGGGGGGGGGGGGACAGGACAAGGAAGACATCAGGTAAGTTGCAGTTTTGCCATCCGCCCCACTCCCCTCATGCATAGACCTCAGTCCTCAAGCCTCAGAGTCTCTCTCCAGGACCCAGAATCACCCGATATCGGGCGCTCCAGCTGCACCGGGACACTTCAGAGCCCTGCACCATGGACTTCCAGGGTGTTACAAGCAGAGTAAAGCAGTCATTTAGCCCAAAATAGCTAGATTCCTCAGGAGCCATAGGGACTTGTAGCCTGCTAGTATGGCTGCCCAGCCCGCCACCAGCATTTCTATTTTTAAAAGCATTATTACTTTACAGAATTATGTCACTCATGCTAGTTTACATCTCACAAAAAGTTTGTGAACTTGGGTTTCCTTGCCGCAAATGCTTGTTAGGATAAAGTTCTCAAGTTTTAACGTTTTCTAACTCATTGCACTGTTTTTCTGTTTTCTAACTCATTACACTGTACTTTCTTTCTTAAACATTTCAGGTTTCATTTTATCTCACCTCCTGTTGACAAACTGCTGGCTTCTTCATCAACCTCATTATAACTTTCTGTGCTCTGACCCCTGACACCACTTACCGGACCCCCACTACTCATCAGGGTTCAGGCACTGTTCTTTGACCCTGGTTTATTGAACTCTGACTTTGTTGTTGAACTACCCCTTTGTAAAAGACTGATTTACTGCTGACGATTTCTAGCAATATTAAATGGACTCCTTATCTAGTTAATTCTCTCAAAGATCTCAACATTGTCCTTCTATATATTTATCAAATTACTGGTAAACAATATGACTCAAAGATTACTTTTTGCGGGACATAACTAACAAAAATCTGACATTTACTCTACATAGCAGATAGAACAATCATCCCCGGTAAGCTTCTGCCTTCTAACCTTGCCTTACCTTCTTTCGAAAGAGCACTAACAAGTTGTACTTGTCTGCTACTAAAAATCTTGCTAGAAACTTCTATTGCAATAGCAACTGTTAATTGTCTCTCAAATTGAGTGTATCAATAAAAAAATACTCTTGGTTTTCAACATTTCTAAACATAATTTTATGCAAAACACACCAGGATATTAGGAAATGTCCTCAGTGGCATCTCTGTATGTGTGTTTCAAATTTATCAAAGTCTCCGGTATAAGGTCACTTAGAAAATGTCATTGCTAAATTAGCCTTAATTAATTCACAGCATATTTCATGATTCTCAAACCTCTGTCATTGTCTGTTTTGGCATTAAACAAAGAAGTAAGTTGTTCCTTGACTTGTTATTGCAAGACATTGCTGGTTCTCACTGATAAAGAACAAGATGAATTGCCATTGAAAACTAACACAATGAAACTCTTTCATTCCCAGCAATTACTGTGCCCTATTGATTGCTTTTTGCTCTAATATAGAAATATCAGGGTTGGCACAAACATTGTTCCATACCAATATGATTCCATTAAGAAGTTATGAGTAACATATCACTACAATGCGTTAAAGAACTTTTGCCACCCAAGTGCTAATCATATAATATTCTTTCATTAAAAAAGTGTACAGAATTCACTATACAATAATAAAAAAAAACACATTGGTCATTATAGATGTATTTTATTTCATCATAAATAAAACCTTCAAGGTCAACCTTTACAGATACATTAATTTATTGATGTCAAATAAATCTAAATACTGTATAAAACACTAAATACATCTTGCATGTAAGAGCAGTAAGATTACTTTCTTTTCAATGCGTTATTAATGCTTAAAGTCATTTAACTAAAAACTATTGGGTAAACAAAATCACATTCGTTATTTAATGCATTAAAAATGCAAAAAGAAATTGAAAAAATATAAACAAAACATCCTAAAAACACATCCTTAAATCATCCTTAGTGACCTTCAGTCAGGACTGTCTAATTTTGGTCTATGGGATCTGTCCATATCCCATAAACTGTTCAGCAAGAATGTGGGATAAGTCATTTATCACCCAAAAACAATTCATTACATAGGATGATTATAACTTCTATAAAAAAATATTGCAGCCATGCCACTGTCAGTTTACACATCGCTTGTTCCAATAACCTGTGGACTATCCACAGCTATTAATGGAACAGCACTCAGCGAAGGCAAAATCCTGACTTTCATGAATACCACCACTCTATGGTCGACATGTGACTTGCTTCGCTGGGTGAAAGTGGATGTTATGAATCTCTATTTGTATGCACTAGACTCAAAATAATGATAAAAATCCCTCTCATCACCATACTATTCTAGTATAAAAAAACATAGGGGGAGGTGTAGCACCCAGAGTGTCCTTGGAGTATATATAATAAAACAAGGGAAAAATAGAGACCTGATAATGAAGTATGTAACATTTCCAATCAATAACAAGTAGAAGTATGTAAATACACACACTTTTTGGGAGCTAAAATGTAGCTCCAACTTGAGCGTCTGGGCAGAATGATCATCACCTGAGGATATAGTGGAGTATAAACTGGGCACCACACCTCCCCCTGTGTTTTTATCTGCTTCTCTATGGGACGAGAGACCCTGGTTTTGGTGCCTAAGCTGCCCTTTGGACTGTAACAGTACCTGAAAAGTGCTGAATACCTCCTTGTTTTTCATATTCTAGTATAAAAGCGATCACCTCCAAGATAATTTAGAAATTGACTATTTTAGGTTACTAAAATGTAAATAATATTATATCCCACAAACACAATTTAGCAAAAATATCTATATTGTGAAACCGCAATATTACAATATGTCTTTCGGTAACATGATTTTTTTTTTTTTATACCAAAAGCAGAGCTTCATAAAGAAACATTTGTTATAGAAAGAAATATTCACAGACATACAAATACAAAATATGTTGCAAACAAATTACATACTCCAACAAACTGACAAATAAAAAATATTTTTTTTTTTAGAAGATTATACATACACATTTCTGCTCATTCCAGGTTCTAGGTTGACTCTCATGCTATGACAGAGGAACTGTACATTAAAAAAAACTATCTGACAGTGTAGAAAGCAAATATAATACATTTAACAAGTGGGTGTTTCCTGCATGTGAGCCTCCCCCTGTTCTCCTATCCTTATGGTATGTTTTATGACTTAACAAATTTGTTACTGCATTTGATATCGAATTTGGTAATGCTTTCGGATTTAGTAACAAACATTTTTTTTTAAATGCCAATAAAAATGATAACGTTTGATTCACCAATAATTAGTGTGGGAATTCAGATTCCTCTCAAACCCCCCATTTGACTTTTATTTTGAGCTTTCCCCACCTGTCACACTTTTTTATGTGCTTATGAATGCTAAGCATGTTCCATTCTCCTTTGGTTGTGTGGGTCACATGATACAGAGGAAAGAAATGTTTCGAAAAGTAGAGGGATCCTGTATCTTTAAAGTACAACATTGTTTAACTAATATGAGTAACTTTCCTGTCCGCGTACTTACACTTTCATATGTTTTCCAATATGTTCATTGTTACTAGCACATATCCAGATCTGTATATTTAAATCAACATTTTAACTGACAGTGAAAATAATCATTTCTGTAATAATAACAGAAGAGCCTGTTTTATAACATGTGGACTACATTAGCATTGAAGCAGGGAACTTTACATACTCTTTGAGGATATTCTTCAATGTCGTCTAAACACCTATTGAAATGTGCTTGTAAACATAATAAAATAAATATAATATATTTAGCTACATTGTCTTATAACTGTATTAGTGCATGTCTAGATTCTATGTTATTGCTCTGTGATTTATTGAATAATGGTTACATTTCAATTATGGCTAATTATACCATTTTTCAAGTGCATTTTAAAATAGTTTCATTGATATGGGCTTGAAAGCCTATTATGGCATTCTATGCCCTGTTACACTGGAAAAGCCTGCAGCTGTCTAAAGCTTAATTATGCATAAATGAAAACCCAGATGCTTGGCCAATCATGCCTCAACAGAGCACAATTTCTTTTTCATGTTTATTTCAATAATACTTGGACAGGATTTCAATATTTTTATAGCATTCCATTTATTTTGTACTATTTCTAGATGCAATTTTAGTGTTATTTTAATTCCTTACTGTTTTTTTTATCTAGATGCAGTCTGTGACCATCTAGCCAAAATAACTTACTAATGCCTTTTGCCAAATTCCATTAATTTCAAGACAAATCAAAAACAATGTCTCTTCATTCAATATCACTCCAGATGGTTTGAGAGTTAAAAGGAGAATAGTTAAGTAGGGTCTGGCATCTGGGTTAAAACAAAGGAGGCTCAGAGCCAAACTTCTAAAGAGACTTTTGTACTGTCAACCAATAAGTCAAACACCTGCTAGAAGATGTTAATATAGACATTCAAACTGCTGGCATTAAGATTCTCAAACATAGCTTGTTTTTTTTCTGTAACATTTAGTCTATGAAAACAACGTCAAATGAACATTTAGGCTAGAAAAATATAATTTTGATTTTATTGTAGTGCAAATAGGGAATAATATTCAGTTGTATATATTTACTGAAAATACCATAAAGTAAAGCATACACAAAAAATTATTTGAAACAGTGGATAATTTTTTGCCAGGAAATAAATAATTAAATGAATGTTTGGTGTAAGGAAATTGATTGATCCAGCATCAATATATTGAAATATATCTGCAGCCAGTATTTCCTATCTTCATTTGGAGAAATAATGACCTTGATAAATGTATGAAAATATGAGTGGCCTAGCCTGAACATTTGAAAAATTTCTCCAAAATCTCAAGGCTAATTATTATTATTATTATTATTATTTGTATTTATTTAGCACCATTAGATTCTGCAGCACTTTGTGATTTTATTAATGTAACTTTAACAACAAATAAGACAACGTATTACACATTTAGACAGGAACAATAGGTTGATGAGGATTCTGCTCCAATAAGCTTACAAAAAAATAATAATGAAAACAGAATATTGATTATAAATAAATGACGGGTGCTGTGTGGCATGGAAAATGATATACTCCTATAAATTCAGGCTTCTGAATCTTTTTTACTAATGTTCATTATTATTATTATTGCCATTTATATAGCGCCGACAGATTCCGTAGCGCTTTACGATATTATGAGAGGGGGGATTTAACTATTGTTCATGATAACAATAGTGAATAAGCAATATGGCCCCATTTGTACAAGAATCAGCTACTTAATAATACAATGTAAAGAATGCCAGTGAGCAAAACTGCATTGCATTTAATAGTTTGCAGTGGGGGTAAGTATGATTCTCTGACAGTTTTGTTCAATAATAACTTACAGGACTACCAGTGTGTATAACTGCATGACAGAGCAGTACTGCACGGATGCCGGACTGTGTGATAGAGCTATGCAATAACAAACTTTGCTGCATTGGGAAATAGTATGCCTGGGAGATTTGCTCAGGGGCGTTTTAGGTTCCAGAAACACCTAGGGGTGAGCTCAACAGAAAAGTTGATGACCCCTACTCTAACAGAGAATTGGAGATTGGTCATGGCATATCGCTACCTTTCGATCTTATGTCCAATCGTGTCTAAGCATGAATAGCATACTGTTGATGCTCTCTGGTATTTCAAGGAAAGCATCGCTGGAAACAAGAACATTCTGCCTAGCCAGCTATTCAATGTAACCTACCTAACTAGTAGAGGAGTATACAGCAATGTTCTTTTCTCTAGCATCCCCTCCCGACTGTCCCCTGGGGCCACAACCGTTATCCCTGATGGAGCATTATACTAGTGATATTTCTTTTTGTAATAGGAGACTGCTTTGAAAACCAGCTGCCTGATATAAAAAGCAGAATAAAAAACACTAATATTCTCTTACATCATCCATCAACTGTAGAGATCAAGAGCTAAAGAGTCCTGCACCCAGGTCTTTAGACCACAAAACCCAACCAAAAACACCTATGGCAGAAGTGTTTGTTAATAACTAAACAATAAGTTGTTGTTTTTTAGCTGAGTAGCTGACTATACGACAGCAATAACTGAAATTACATAATATAAAATAGAAAAGTTTTTTTTAACCTTGTGCCCATTAGATAATATAAGGTAAATGTCATTGCCACAGCAAAAGTAATTGTTGTTTAGTATCTGTATCTTTCAAAATAATGTGCTTGTTTCATCAATCTTCTAAACTCTAGTCATGATGGATATAATTTTAGCATAAGTTAAGTATAATTAGTACTTTTATGGGCTATTTATGTAGAAAATATAAAAATATACATATTAGAAGTTACATTAAACCTAACACTCCTTATTTTTACTGATAATAGGAAGATTTCTAAAGATGTGTTCAGTATGCAACATATAGGAAAACCAAATCTAAAAATTTAAAAAAGTCTGTATATGTAACAGAAAATAAGATCATTTTCCATTTACCGCACCTCATAAAATTTTTCATGAAAAATTAAGGCTATGTTTTAACATTCTGTCTACTACACAAAATGCTTAAATGAAACATTAAAAATATATTTTCTAAACATGTTTATTTCTATTATCACTGAAAAAACAACAATGTTAAAGTATCATTAATACCAACAGACAGTAGATGATTGCAGCTACAAAATAACAAAAGATTTCCACGATCCACTAGAAAGCATTTACCATTTTGTAAACTGACAAAAGGTGCATTTTCACCAACTCCACAAAGACACAATAAAAGGTTTGTCCTGCACATACACTTCATCACCAATCATCTAAGCAAAAGCTTATTCAAGAAAGAACATTGACTACTGTGTTTATTACTGCCATGGATAAAAAAAAGTCAGCACTACAAGCAATCGAAAAAAAGTCCAGTGAGTGCACTTTTATTTTGTTTTCATTTTATAAATATAAAATATATACTATATAAATATATGAATTCAGATTGTTTTTGTGCTCCTCCTTTGTTTCCCCTCTACTCGCCATTCACTTGATCAGTGAATAAAATCAACATTTAATGGCTGTCCCTGAGCCATTAATCATCTTCTTTTACATCAATCATCTCTTTTTTTTGGCACTACTGATAGAACTCCAAATCACGAAACAGACAAATATACCAATCCTTTGTGCGAGTCATTTGTTTTGTGATTAGTCCATATGGAGTTTCAGATATCAGGAATTTGGAAGAACACCCGAACGAAACAAATTCAGGCAAATTGCAGTTCATCACAAAATAAATCTCCAAGTCTAATCATGACTTACTAAAGCAAGAGACCTTAAGTGTTCTTAATAACAGTAAGATTAATGTGTTGGTTAACATTAACAAAAACAAACATATATATATATTTTTTAATCTTTACCATTTGTCAACATATTTTACTTTTGAGAATTAGGTACATATATATCCATAGGTTTATATTTCACATTGCTGTTTTCTCTACACTTATGTGCAAGTTATTCGCCCAATGTTGTGCTTGTTCAGTGATTGTATTAATGGAAAATCTGTAATAATTTATTATGAATCAATTTATATTGTTGTTTTTAAGGATTAAGTATCAATGCAAAAAGTACAGCACTTGACAAAGGGTAAATCAAAAACATTACAAGGTATTACAGGACACCTAATAAGAGCACCAAAGGGCAGTTGCATATGTAAAAAGCATAATATTTTTGTAGTGCAAATAGATGAGTACAACAATAACTAATTGAGTTTGTAAATATCAGCATCCCTAAATACTAAGGGTAAGAAGGAAAAAGGGAGAGGGTAAAGAAGTGAAAAGGGATATGGAAAGGAATAAAGAGGGTTATTATTATTATTATTATTATTATTATTATTATTATAAATTGTAGAAATAGTCATGCAACTCAGCAATTGTAGAATATAAGTCAAATGGAAAAAAGGAGAACAGAATAAATAAATCCTATATATGATGGAATGAGATTTGACAAGGTGTTCAGACTTAATATAGTTCATGGAAAGAAACCATATTCTAGGAACAGTAACTGGTCCAAGTGGAACCATAGACATGTAATATTCTCATTAGTGCACCTCAAGGAAGCAACCATGAGCTCCATGGTCTAGAAAGGTCATGGAAATAAACCCATCCTATTCACAGAACAGGAACTGGTCCCAGTGGAACAATAGACATGCCAATTTCTCATGAGTGCCCCTCAATGAAGCAACCATGAGCTCCATGGTCTAGAAATGTCATGGAAATAAACCCATCCTATTCACGGAACAGGAACTGGTCCCAGTGGAACAATAGACATGCCAATTTCTCATGAGTGCCCCTCAATGAAGCAACCATGAGCTCTATGGTCTAGATCTCCCCCACTTGGATAACCCACTTTTGAAAATAAGTAGAGTGGTATCTTTCCAATGCAGGGGGCTCAAATTGTTTGCTGCAATCAAGAGATGTCTTAGCAATGTTTTTAAAGTTTTAAAGAAATGGTGAGTTGTAGAGAAGAAGAACTAGACTCCTGATGATATTATCAATCTATATTAAGATGGCATATCTATGATGGCAGTTCCTTAATTCTCATAGATGATAAAGTATTTCAGAGTACTTTAAAGTATTTCAGTTGGTTCCTTTGACTATTTCACAGCATCTGATAGGTTCAGCAGTCATCAACAATTTTACTGAAAACTAATGTTTGTATGAAATTATCATAAAAGAAAAAGAAAAGATGACAAGATGGCTTGGCAATGGCAGAGAAAGTGGTAGGAATGATGAAGTGCTAATTATCAGGCTTACCAGCTGTTTAGATGGTGATACTGATAGTATTCTTTCCAGGGGTTCTAGGTTTTGTGAAACTAGAACATATTGTGAAGGACCAGTTTGCTCATTAGCATTTTAAGGGGTTTCAAAATTATTAAGGATGGAAGAAATTATTCATGCCACCAGAAAAATGCTAATGCCCAGTTTGCTGTAAGAGAAATATTATGCAACAGCTTATTTTAGTCTCTAGTGAGTGTATCAGCTGAACTGTGATAGAAGGAAAGTCTGGGGCATAGTTCTATCAGTTTTTTTTAGTGTCCAACTAGCCAAACCCTTCACATGTTAACTTTTTCAGAGTTTCTATTTGTCCTGTTTAACATGGAGTCCATGGATAAAATATATATATTGTTCACCAAGGAAATGTACCCCATAAAAGACAATTTTTCTTTTGATATGCATGTAAAGGTATGGTTGCAAAATATCTGTCTGCAGAAGTCACACTCTACCAGGTTAAAGAATTAAGTGAAATTATGCCAGTTCCTTTTTAGAATGCATACATGAACCACTAGAAAGTTAATCTAGACCTGTAACTTTGTGTATCTGGAGATGAAGAATTACTATAGAGACAATTCAACTTCTAGACCAGAACCTATGCCATACTGATGAGACCTACAAGATCAAAATTAAAGACTAAGGCTTGTTTCTGGTGATTAGCCCTTCTGGATTATGAGCCATTCTATGGTTTAAAAAAAACAAACAAAAGCAACAACAACAAAAAAGCATACATTTCTATGGGTTACTGCAAAAATGCAGAATGAAGTCTGACACACAATGCCTGTCTGTGCACATTTGCATGTCAAGCTGGGAACTCTGGAATAATTGTGGAAACACAATTTCTCGAGTTTCTGTTCCTAAGGAAGACTTTTCAAAGTCCAACTTGAGATATGTGGGTAATGCATAACAGTAATCTATCTATCTATCTATCTATCTATCTATCTATCTATTTATCTTTATGTGTGTGTGTTTTTATTGCCAGATATGCTTTAATATCTTTGAGAAAAAAAGATATCGTCTTTGAGTAGTTGTTTTATCTTATTCTATTTGTTTTAACATTATGCACTTGTTATTCCTTTTCCTTTTCAGTAGTGTTTTAATCTTTCTCCCTTAGCCTTTCCTCTCTTGAACCTTTTGTAAAGTGTCCCCTAATAGCGCATTCGAAAGCATAGCAGAACATCCCATTTGCTATCTAACAAATTTCATTACTAGCAAAATATTGTCAAATTTAATTACTAATCAACTCCCCAGTTTATTGTTAATTTAATAGCTATTTATTAAGTTGTCAAAGAGATTTAGGGCCTACCAAAATAATATTCCCATATTTTTTTAAATAAATTATTAATACTCTTTACAAAGAACAATTAAGTTCTCATTGATTTTTTTCACCCTTTCAGAAGGCTTTCATTTAAGCTAGGATATTTTACAGTATGTCTGTTCAACACTTTACATGGTATATTAAATTACTCCACGATAATTGCTTGTTGTACACACAGAGTTATTCACTAAACATCAAGTTTTGGTAAATTAAATATGAATTAACTGAGGCTAAAATAGCTCAAATGTGGCTACAGAAAAGTTGTATATTTTTTTCCATATCTGCTATTTTAGCCAAAATGTTAGCACTCAGTTTTAATTTGCTGAAATTTGGTGTTTTGTGAATAACTATGATATTGAATAACTATGACATTAATTTATAGAAAACAAAAATTGTTAAACAAATAAGAACAAGGTAGTGGCCCACGGAGACTCAACATATGTTTTGATTTTTTCTATCTTACAAACAAGTGTGCTCTTTCTTTATTCTTCTTTACTGCATATCCTATTGTGTTTTACACGCCACCTCCTATAGACTATAAGCTCGTTTGAGCAGGGCCCTCTTCAACCTATCGTTCCTGTAAGTTTTCTTGTAATTGTTCTATTTATAATTAAATCCCCCCTCTTATAATATTGTAAAGCGCTACGGAGTCTGTTGGTGCTGTATAAATGGCAATAATAATAATAATAATTAGATTGATTTTACAAACTTTACATACTTGCTTCCTTGTTAATCTGCATATAGTATTTTATTTTATTATGCTTTATAGTCTTCTTTTCATTCTGTAAAATTTTAATCATATACACAAATTTGTCAAATACATAACATTCTAAAGTGAAAATTTGAAATGATTTCAAAGTGGATTTTAAATTTAAAGTAAAAATAGCCAAATTGCCAATATCTTCTGAGTTAGTTATGCTTTCAGTTCGGCTGAAATTTGAAATTATCTTTGAATTCTCACTTTAGATAAAAATGGCTTTTACTTTGTACAGCTTGCCAAATCTCCACTGTCTTTTAGAATTAATAAGTATTTATCTTTGGTTTATTAATTATTATGTTAATAAACAGTATGTAAGTGAACAATCAATATAACATAAACATGGTATTATTATTACTCCAATTTCAATTTCAGTATCAGATCCAATACTAACATATCAGCAATTGCCCCATGGTAAAGGAGAACCATTTGTCTATCTACAATATTATTAACTAAATTAAAACTAATATTAAGGCTGAAGGAACCATTACATAGAATCTTCAACTGAGAATTATCTAGGGCCTTATTGATTTTCAACTTTAACTGGTATATTGAACAATCATTTTGGAATATGTGTTTTGAAATACATCAAGAAATTACCTGACTATTCATAATGGATTTGTATGCATATGCCTACTTATTCATAGCTATGCTCCCTTTAAAACTATTGTAAGAAGAGAGAAATAATCTCCAGGGTTTTATGATGAGTAAATAAAACCCCTCATTTGAAACATATCCTAAAGAATATAGCACAGAAATAGTACCATAGTCAGCTGCTGAATATTGCTAGGTTATTAAACTTAACAAGTTTAATTCTCACAAATTAAATCTATTTATGGAAATAAAGCAGTGTATAGAAAGGGGAGCTGGGGGTATTGCCTTATTTGATTATTAATTGAAAAAAGCTTTTGTCTTTTTTCAGTAGTAGGTTCCCAGAGCCTACAATTAGGTTATTGATAGAGCCTAATGCTCACTCAGCATTATCTTTAGCTATATTTCTCATTTCATGACTAGCTTACCTGGCCATTCACTGTTGTATAATTTCCATTATAGCCACAATTCCCTACCTCCACACAGTTAGTAAAAAAAGGAGCAGGTGGATCAAGGCACGAACAAGGAATTTATTCCAGGACAAAAGTTAAGACTGTACATATAGGTATGCAGAGTGTCATATACAAAAGTTTCTATTAAGTTACATTCCAAGTATATATGTCAACAGTGTACACAACATTTGAATAATTATATATGAAAATGGAAGCCCTATATTGATAAATATATTGCATATGTGAAAAATGGGGATTGACAATGTAGTGTAAAATTTGAATTATTTTAATGATACCTAATATGGATATAAACAATTTAGATCTATAGATTGTATAGATTTATATTAGGTATCATTAAAATATTTCAAATTTTATACTACATTCTCATTCCCCATTTTGCACATATGCAATATATTTATATAGATCTAAACAATTCACAATATTTGTGAAGAAAAACCCCAAACTTTAATGCCTACAATAGGAAAAACAAGAGGCATAATGAAAAGTAAGAGGCAGATCAATAGAGATGCTATAAAGCTAGATTTCTATAAAGGGACCATATTTTAAATCATATTATATTATCTAATGAATCCCTGGAGTGAGTAAATAATAATGTTCATAATGCATGAGATAGGCCTGGATGATTGACAAATATATCAATGGGTAAGTAGGAAGTATATATTCCTTTATATAAATAACTATTTTTTTAAGACTGGTATATATATATATATATATATATATATATATATATATATATATTTAAAAAAAAGTCCAGAGTGGAACTGAAAAGTTGACACTGTTGGTGAATACTCTTGGAAAATAAACAATTGAAGAATGATTTCAAAAAGGCCCCAATTCTGCTCTTTTCTTGGGTATTATATTTGTGGTTAAGAGTTAAGCACTGGGGCAAGAATACAAACAGGTAAAGGAGCAAATAAAACACCTGCACTTCTTTTCTTTCTTTTACAAAACTGTGGTGTTGCAGTGGATGAGTCAGTCACAGGTTTCTTTATGTAAACATGGGTATGGTCCATGTATTAAACTTAGCATTTATTCAAAAGATTAAATAGATTTATTTTCCATGTGTCACATTTTTTATTTAAGCTCACAATGAGGCAACTAATTTACATACATCTGCACAGTCTATACAATATTTTATATAAAAGAGTATATGGAAAGTGAAGAGTTTCATTCTTCCATAGTATGCATTTTGTAGATTAAGTTGATCTTGCAAAGGTTAATTCATGTCTCAGAATGTAAAGTACCATCTGCTTGCTAACTGTAATATATGTAAAAGAGTGTGACTTTAGATTTACTCCAGCGTGGCGCATCTGGCATATTTTGCAAAGCAGAAGATGATCAATTTATTCTAAAGGCTTTACATTTATATGATTGCAAAATGAAAAGAACCCTATCATAGGTAAGTTTATGCTATGTGTAAAATGTGGGATATTTAATCATAGATCGTTCTTTGGTTTGATTTCCTAAAAGTATATTATCATAGTTCAAACAACGCACAGGCAGTTTCATTGAATTTTTGCTTTAATTTGTAAAACAATTGAAAAATATATAAGCTGTGTGGGTGACTCTAAAATATAAATTAAACATTTTCGTGCTTACATATAAACGATCCATACATGTTTCTATTTTTTAAATATTTAATTTGTATTTTGAACTTTGTAGACGCAAAATGTTAGGATGAAATATTTATTTACTGATTTCTATAGTTCTTTTTCTCTCTTGTGTTCTCTAGACATCGCTAGGACTCAATAGAACAACAATCCTTGTCGGGATGATGTTTTTATAAGTCCATACATCTTTAGTATTTTACTGAATTAGAAGTGCTGTCTTTGACCAAAAAAGTAAACCTGAAATCCCTTGTCATACATACATTCTGCTGATTCTTAATATGAAGTTCTTCACACATGTGAGGGAATTATTTTTATTCATTTTCACAAAAACTGAGTTTCCCTCAGGCACCTGACCCCTCATTTGCATATTTTTTATTGTGGATGTTATATGCTATAAGTCAATTAATGACTTTCAAATTTGGTAGAAATTGACATTGTTAATGTGGAAGTGTAACTTATACGGTAGCAACACAACAAAATGAGGGTCTGTGACAATTGAAAGTTATTTAATACAGAACTGACAGGTTGTGTCAGCAGCCCGCTTACACCACAAACACTAATGGGCTCTACTAGTTATAATGCTTAGACTGTGCCTTTCAGTATTAATGTGGTGCAATTTCTGTTAATTTGACAACACAGCACTACCCACAATATAAAGGTTTTATACTGAAATATTGTTTGGACTGTACACATTTTCCTTTAGGCTGCACTAAAATCAGCATAAATTAACATATTTTCAAGGAGTAACTTGGATGGCCTGGTGACCAGATGTATGCATTCTTAGCTCTGGCAGATGTGCCTCTTATTTGAGTATTATAGAACAGGAGAACAAGTGAGTTGGACAACTGAGAATAAGAGAGCTAGCAATAGCCCAGCCTGGTACAAGCACCAGTACAATCAAGACCTGAAGATTGTCAAGCACTGGAACATGGTAACAGTAACAGCAGAAACTATAGGCTGTAGAATAAATAAGGTGAAGTGAGACACCAATGATCACTCAAGACAGGGACACTGAAGGTAGTGGTGAAACCATCAGAGTGGTTGTATTCAAAATAGTAATCACTATTAAAGGTACAGGGATAACCCATTGTATCACTGATACATTTGCATAATGGTTTTGTACAGATATAAGGAAACTTAGCAAAATGGCTCAATACTTGTCAACTCAAGATTAGCATATGGCTATGAGTCCAATGCGTATGAGACCATAAGTCGTTAGTCATCAGAGGACCTCAACCGCACCACACAAACATCTCAATTTTTAGCCATCACTGCAAATTGGCCAATACTTTGCACAATTACATAAAGCTAGTGTTTAAAAACGTGCCTGGCAACATTGGAGAATCATTTTTATGAAGGCAAAAATTCTAAGTTAAAAGTATTCATAGTTATTGTTGAACTTAGAGGAAGTACTTAAAGGAACACTATAGTCACCTAAATTACTTTAGCTAAATAAAGCAGTTTTAGTGTATAGATCATTCCCCTGCAATTTCGCTGCTCAATTCACTGTCATTTAGGAGTTAAATCACTTTGTTTCTGTTTATGCAGCCCTAGCCACACCTCCCCTGGCTATGATTGACAGAGCCTGCATGAAAAAAAAAAAAACTGGTTTCACTTTCAAACAGATGTAATTTACCTTAATTAATTGTATCTCAATCTCTAAATTGAACTTTAATCACATACAGGAGGCTCTTGCAGGGTCTAGCAAGCTATTAACATAGCAGGGGATAAGAAAATCTTAATTAAACAGAACTTGCAATAAAGAAAGCCTAAATAGGGCTCTCTGTACAGGAAGTGTTTATGGAAGGCTGTGCAAGTCACATGCAGGGAGGTGTGACTAGGGTTCATAAACAAAGGGATTTAAATCCTAAATGGCAGAGGATTGAGCAGTGAGGCTGCAGGGGCATGTTCTATACACCAAAACTGCTTAATTAAGCTAAAGTTGTTCAAGTGACTATAGTGTCCCTTTAAAAAAAACTTAATGAAACTATAGATGCACACAATTCACTTTACAATTCAAGTATGAAAGAAGAGGTAAACAACTCCACTTAAAGTTAGCATATGTAGACAAAATGGTATGGGTAAACAATATAAGAGTACTGAGGATGCCCAAGTTGGTAAATCAAACTAAGCTCCAATATATTTTAAAGGAATACTCACTTTTGTGGCACCCAATCTCACAATGAAGAAATTGTGCTTGAAAACACAGACGGCCAAAAGCTAAGGGTCATCCCCTTGCAAGAGATGTAAAGATTCTCTAGATCCAATATTATCCCCAAGGCAGCTACCATTGCTGAGGCAAAAAAGAAAAAGGTGTATTATAGATAAATACATGGTCTACAGCCTTTCTCTCACTTATACGTCTACGTTACTAAAGAGGAGATAAATGGGGTGCACCATAAACTCATTGAGTGATAATAATACTTAGCACAGATGGAGATTCCCCTGAAGTTAAATATCTAGAAGCATGATTAGGCCCTTTATTGGCTCACATTGATTAATTTTTTACATAGCACAATTTTTTTGGTCACTTTTATTTTTTGGAAATCCTGTCTCTCATGACACACAGTGCTCCAAGTGTGCTCATGTCTTTTTTCCTGGATGAAAGCTTTAAAAATCACAATTTGTCTGCACTACACTAAAACTAATGATAAACATCCTGCATAACACCAACCATACTTAATTTTAAATTCAAAAGCTGCCACTAACACAACTTATACATGGGATGACTTGGTTCCCCAAACACCCATAAGCAGAAGTTGGCAAAATAGCTATGTAATAAAAAATACTATCAAATTGGTCTCTTCATGTAATGTGAAAATGTAAAAAACAACAAAACAAAAAAACAGATACAGTCAATAGTTATTGACTGTAATTTGCTGATAGAAGTAAATCAATGCTGGATGTTTATCATTTATATTTTAATGAGGATAGAATGCATAGGTTATTGTTAAACTATGAATGTTGCTAAAAACCCAAGTTTTATGGCACAATATTTACAAAAATATAATTTTAAAGCCTTTTCATTTTGCAAAACACATAAAATGCAACATTAGCTAACACTTGAAGCAAGTTATAAGAGCTTCCAAATCACACACAGACGAGAAAATAGCACAGTCAGTAAAAAAAGGGGACAAAACATTTTTTAGATACATAAATGAGAAAAGAAAAGTAAAACAAGGATTAGTTAGATTAAAAACAAAAGAAGAAAGGTATGTAGAAGAGGATAAAGGTCTAGCTGACTACCTCAATTAATATTTTTGTTCAGTATTTACAGATGAAAATGAAGGAAAGGCACCTCAGTTCGGAAAAAGGACAAATTAGTCATTTATTACACGTGAGTTTACAGAGGAAGAGGTTCTATTTCAACTGTCAAAAGTAAAGACAAATAAGTCAATGGGACCTGATGGAATACACCCAAAGTTATTAAAAGAGCTTAGTGGTGTACTAGCAAAACCATTAACAGATTTATTTAACCAATCATTGTTAACAGGAGTAATCCCAGAAGATTGGAAGTTAGCGAATGTTGTGCCCATTCACAAGAAAGGTAAAACACATGGATTTCAAGATCAGAGACAACATGGGTTTCTTTAGTGAGATCATGCCAAACTAATCTTATTGATTTTTTTTGAATGGGTAACTAAAATAATAGATCAGGGTGGTGCAGTAGACATTGCTTACCTAGATTTCAGCAAGGCTTTTGACACTGTTGCACATAGAAGGCTTATCAATAAATTGCAATCTTTAAGTTTGGATTCCAATATTGTTGAATGGGTAAGGCAGTGGCTGAGTGACAGGATACAGAGGGTTGTAGTCAATGCAGTATATTCCAAGCTCGGGCTTGTCACCATTTGGGTACCTCAGGGATCTGTACTTGGACCCATTCTCTTTAATATTTGTATTAGTGATATTGCAGAAGGTCTTCATGGTAAGGTATGTCTTTTTGCTGATGATACTAAGATATGTAAAAGGGTTGATGTTCCAGGAGGGATAAGCCAAATGGCAAATGATTTAGGTAAACTAGAAAAATGGTCAGAGTTGTGGCAACTGACATTTAATGTGTATAAGTGCAAGATAATGCATCTTGGACGTAAAAACCCAAGGGCAGAGTACAGAATATTTGATAGAGTCCTAACCTCAACATTTGAGGAAACGGATTTAGGGGTGATTATTTCTGATGACTTAAAGGTAGGCAGACAATGTAATAGAGCAGCAGGAAATCCTAGCAGAATGCTTGGTTGTATAGGGAGAGGTATTCCAGCTGAAGTGGTAGAGGTTAACACAGTAAAGGAGTTTAACCCCTTAAGGACCAAACTTCTGGAATAAAATGGAATCATGACATGTTACACATGTCATGTGTCCTTAAGGGGTTAAGCATGCATGGGATAGGCATAAGGCTATCCTAACTATAAGATAAGGCCAGGGACTAATAAAAGTATTTAGAAAATTGGGCAGACTAGATGACCTAATGGTTCTTATCTGCTGTCACATCCTATGTTTCTATGTTTCTATAATGACTGTAAATAAAACAAAAATATAAACCTGATATTTCAATACTATAGAATTTCTTTGCACTTTATAAAAAGTAATATTTTAATATTGTGAAACATTGGTAAGTGATTATTGCAGTTTAAAATGTCAATGCATGCCATATGTAGAAGAAAACTGCCATTTTGTTTAAACGTTTTAAATAGATAAATTGCAGAATTAAACTAAGAATATTAATATGCTTTGAGTAATGTTTTGCTTTGTTTTGCATTTCAGTTTTGCTTAGGCAGACTTGGCATTCACCGTGTTTAGTCCATCTGGGATGTAATTTCATTTAATAACACATAAGCTCCTTCCAGAGCCTTATAATCCTACTTCTTCTCAACATAACATGTAACATTGAGTATAATGCTTCTTTTCTCTCTAGCTAGTGCTGGGGACTTTTACAACTAAAAGCTCTAATCATAGCAGAATGAGCTTTCCTTGTATTTCCTCTTCCAGTCTGACAGCTGCCAAGATTATGCTGCAATTTGCAGCAAGGAAATAATCTGCTACACCATACCATTTTATCACTGTGAAATAACAGTTAAGATATATTGGTTTCTGAAACAGCCTCCAAAGGATGCTTTAGACTAGAGTAAATATGAAATATTGTTTGAAATTCTAAATTGAATTAGTTTCACAGAAATGACTTTGAAAAAAAATGATAAAGACAAACATAGCAGTCGTTTATATTATTAGTATTTATATAACACCAACATATTCTGTTTCACACCACTTTACAATTATACATTGGGATGCAAAACCACATTACAATTATACATTGGGGTGCAAAACATGAATTGACATACAAAGTAGTGTCGACAGAGACAAGAGGTGAAGAGGGTCCTGCTCAAATGAGCTGGTGCTCTATTTATATCCTTATGACATAATTTTAAAAGAGGCTAGTAAAATGATTAATAAACGTGAATAATTCATGCAAATTTAGATATTAATTTTCCAGGGCCATAAAATGTGTCCCCCAAAACAAGGCAACATGTTATTGCATTTATTCACATACTTCAAATATTAACATCACAGGGAATCGATTTCAAACTCATAATAGTTACCTTAAAGGAACACTATAGGGTATACACAAATATGTATTCCTGACACTATAGTGTCAGGAATAGCCATTTAGGTGGCTTGTCCCTCCTTAGCCCTCTTAAAAGTTAATAGAACTCACCTTATTTCCACCACCTCACAGGCCCGCCGGCGCTGGCCTGTCCTCTTGGTGACATTATTTGAATTTGCTGATTTTTAGCCCATTTTTAGCCCCCTGGGGAAAGCATTGGATTGGCTAAAATTGGCAAGGGGGCAGGGCCAAACACAGTTGAATTAATGCATCTCTATGAGGAAAAATTTAGCGTCCCCATTCAGAGTGTTGAGACGCTGAATGGCACTGCTGCCTACTGTGCAGCACTGAGCTCGAAGCACCTCCAGTGGCCATCTGAGGAGTGGCCACTTGGAGTTGTTCCTAGGGGCAATCTAAACACTGCCTTTTCACTGAAAAGGCAGTGTTTAGGTGAAAATGCCTGCATATAATGATTATACTTACCATAACAACTACATTAAACTGTAGTTGTTCTGGTGACTATAGTGTCCCTTTAAATAGATGCAATGTTGTTATTGCATTCTACGAAGAAGTAAGTAGAAGTATAGATCAGGGTGTTGAAGTGGATGTGATCTATTTGGATTTTGCCAAGGCATTTGATACAGTTCCACACAATAGATTAGTGTTCAAACTCAAGGAAATCGGTCTAGATGAAAATGCTTGTTCTTGGGTAGAACATTGGCTTAAAAACAGAGTACAAAGAGTTGTCGTTAATGGTAAATTTTCAAGCTGGACAGAGGTGGCAAGTGGTGTCCCTCAGGGGTCTGTTCTGGGACCCCTTCTATTTAACATGTTTATAAATGATCTTGAAGACAGCATTGAGTCATGTTTCAGTGTTTGCAGATGACACAAAACTTTGTAAAATAATACAATGTGAGCAGGATTTTACTTTGCTGCAGAGGGATTTAGATAGACTGGGGAACTGGGCACTCAAATGGCAGATGAAATTTAATGTTGAAAAGTGCAAAGTTATGCACTTCGGCGTAAAGAATACACAAGAAACGTATACCCTTAATGGAAGTGAATTAGGGATAACAACACACGAAAAGGACTTGGGAATTGTTGTCAACTATGCAACAATGTGCAATGTCAATCAGCAGTGGCCAAGGCCAGTAAGGTATTGTCAAGCATGAAAAAAGGCATTCATTCTCGGAACGAAAATATCATTTTGCCTCTTTATAAATCACTGGTAAGACCACATATTGAATTTGCTGTGCAATTTTGGGCACCTGTTCTAACGAAGGATATTATGGCACTAGAAAAAGTGCAGAGGCGGGCTACAAAATTAATAAAAGGAATGGAACATTTCAGCTATGAAGAAAGGTTAACACATTTAAACCTATTTAGTTTAGAAAAACGTCTCCTGAGAGGGGATATGATAACATTATACAAATATATTCGGGGCCAATACAAACCATTGTGTGGAAATCTATTCACAAACCGGACTTTACATAGGACACGAGGCCATTCGTTTAGACTGGAAGAAAGAAGATTTTGTCTAAGGCAAAGGAAAGTTTTTTTTTACTGTAAGAACAATCAGGATGTTGAATTCTCTGCCAGAAGAAGTGGTTTTATCAGAGTCCATATAGATGTTCAAACAGCTATTAGATGCATACTTGCAAAAACAGAATATTCAAGGATATAATCTTTCAATGTAGGGTAATAACTGCTTGATCCAAGGATAAATCTGACTGCCATTCTGGGGTCAAGAAGGAATTTTTTTCCTAGCTTGTTGCAAAGTTGTGCTTCAAACTAGGTTTTTTTGCCTTCTTTTGGATCAACAGCAAAAAAAACAAATGTGAGGAAGGCTGAACTTGATAGACGCAAGTCTCTTTTCAGCTATGTAACTATGTAACTATGTATTACAGGACACCTAATAAGGGCACCAATGGGCAGTTGCATATGTAAAAAGCATGCAATTTTTGTAGTGCAAATAGATAAGAGTACAACAATAACTAATTGAGTTTGTAAATATCAGCATCCCTAAATACTAAGGGTAAGAAGGAAAAAGGGGGAGGGTAAAGAAGTGAAAAGGCATATGGAAAGGAATAAAGAGGGTTATTATTATTATTATTACAAATTGTAGAAATAGTCATGCAACTCAGCAATTGTAGAATATAAGTCAAATGGAAAAAAGGAGAACAGAAGAAATAAATCCTATAAATGATGGCATGATATTTGAGAAGGTGTTCAGACATAATATAGTTAATGGAAAGAAACCATATTCTAGGAACAGTAACTGGTCCAAGTGGAACCATAGACATGTCATTTTCTCATTACTGCACCTCAAGGAAGCAACCATGAGCTCCATGGTCTAGAAAGGTCATGGAAATAAACCCATCCTAAACCCTCAACCCTCAACCCTAAACCCTCAAGTTTGCTACCTTGGAATTATTTTCGACACAGGTCTTACCTTTTATCCTCACATCCAGTCTGTTGCCAAATCCTGTAACTTCCCTCCTTAAAAATATTGCCCTCATTCGCCCTTTTATAACAGATGCATAACCAAGATATAGGTGAGACACTTATTCATGCACTCATCATTTCCCGACTTAACTATTGCAACTCACCTTCCAAATGCCCACCTTGCCTCTCTTCAGTCTGTAATAAATGCTGCAGCCAGGCTCACCTTCCCAACTGAACCCTATTCCCACACCTCACTCACTCCTCCGTTAGATGCTCACCCAGTCTCCACTCCTTCAAAAAATCGTTAAAAACCCACTTCTTCATAAAAGCGTATCAATTAAACTGCTAATAGCTCCCAACTGATTTCTCTTCTGCAACTGTCACTAGTCTAATACTATCCTTACCTTTTTGTGTCATTTTACCCCACTCCCTCTAGCATGTAAGCTCATTGAGCAGGGCCCTCAACCCCTCTGTTCCTGTGTGTCCAACTTGTCTGGTTACATCTGTTCGTCCACCCATTGTAAAGCACTGCGGAATTTGACGGCGCTCTATAAATATCATAAAAATAATAATAATAATAATAATAATTTTGCCAATCATTATGTTGGCTTCCTGTATCCTTCAGGATCTATTTCAAACTACTAACTCTAACCTTCAAAGCCTTCCCTAACACCTCTCCTCACTACTTTTCCTCTTTACTCAACAAATATACCCCTTTGTGTTCCCTTCACTCTGCAGATTACTTTCTCGTGACATCTGCCTGTTCCCACACTGCCAACTCTCAACTGCAGGACTTTTCAGGGCCTGCCCCATTCCTCTCGGATTGCACCACACCACCAGACTCTACTCTAGCCTTTAGTTCTATAACAAGTCACTGAAAACATACCTATTTCTCCTTCTTAAAACGCAAGAGGGAACAAAGAATAGCCCAATTAACACGTGACCTAAAGGTCCTAGAAAATAAGCAACAACAACACACTCCTCCCCTTGACAACTATAAAACACTCTTAACAACAAGATCGGAACTCACAACTATACTGCAATTACATGCAAAACGCAAATTAGTACTAACAAAACACCACTACTACGTGAAAGGCGGTAAGGCAAGAAAATTGCTCGCACAATCCCTTAGACTTGATAAATAGAGATGTCACGAACATACAATTTTCCGTTCGTGAACGGCGAACCGGGCGAACCGCCATAGACTTCAATAGGCAGGCGGATTTTAAAACCCACAGGGAATCTTTCTGGCCACAATAGTGATGGAAAAGTTGTTTTAAGGGGACTAACACCTGGACTGTGGCATGCCGGAGGGGGATCCATGGCAAAACTCCCATGGAAAATTACATAGTTGATGCAGAGTCTGGTTTTAATCCATAAAGGGCAGAAATCACATAACATTCCTAATTTTTTTGGAATAACGTGCTTTAAAACATCAGGTATGATGTTGTATCGATCAGGTAGTGTAAGGGTTACGCCCGCTTCACAGTGACAGACCAAACTCCCCGTTTAACGCACCGCAAACAACCGCAAACAGTCCATTTGCACAACCGCAAACTCCCCATTTGCACAAGGTTGGATACCAAGCTAGCAATGTCCCGTTCCTCGTCCTCACTGATGTCATTGAAGGTCTCTTCCTCCACCCAGCCACGTACAACACCAAGGGTCCCCAAAAGGTGACAACAAGCCCCCTGTATTTTTTTTTAAATGTACACTACTGTTACACCAGATATGAGTTGCACTGGTGTGACACTGTGCCCTGGCAGGCCCTGAAACGCACACGTGTGAAGGAAACTGACTGCTATTATATTACAGTCAAAAAAGTTTGTTTGTTTTTTTAAATGCAAGCTATTGTGACACCAGATATGAGTGGTGGCACTGGGCAAGTGGGCACAGTATACGCTGTGAGCCTGACACACACGCTGGCAGGCAGGCAACTGCAATTAGATTACACAGAAAAAAAAAAGCAGACTGATGTTCTAGCCCTAAAAAGGGCTTTTTGGGGTGCTGTCCTTACAGCAGAGATCAGATGAGTCCTTCAGGACTGTAGTGGACACTGAATACACTAGCCTAGCTATCGATTTCCCTATTAAATCAGCAGCAGCTACACTGTTCCTCCTCTCACTAAGAATGCAGCTTCCGGGGGGCGGGGCCTAGCTGTCATGGAGGAAAGACGCACTTCGTGTGAGCTCTCTCAATATCTCACTTTAAGCAGCTATCAACAAGCGAATTACACCCCAGAAGGGGATGACCCAGCAATGTTGCTCCAACCTGACCGACCTGACATGCTTAATAGCGGTCAGCAACTCGACAGAGTCTTACTTACCTCCGCGTGGCAAGTGTGGCCTGGTGCTCACCGGGCGGGAGAGGCGGCCGATCTCCCGATCCTGGGATGCCCAGGAGCAGCTACTTCCCGGCAGGAGCTCCGTTACCCCCCCTCGGACCGGTGGGGGTTATCCCGAACCACCCCTGAGAGGCTGTCTGGAGCTAATGGACGCACAGAGCACAGCCGCCCAGGCTGACATACTCATCTGCGACTTTCCCAATATGGCGGCAGCCGTGTGTCCTCCTGGTACCAGCAAAGCATGGCAGGATATTGAGTCTAAGCTGGACAGACTCTTTAATCAATTTTGGAAGCAAATAACAAGCAGGAAGCCCCAACAAGCTCCACCACAGCCCCAACAAGCTCCACCACAGCTAAGCAGTCCCCATTAAAATACAACAATGCAAAAGGTGTCGAAGACGGGACCAGAGGCACAAACAGAAATGCAGAGCCTGCCCCACGTCAAGAACTCGCCTCCACCTTAATCCACCACAATCCCGCACCGGACGTGAAGCACCACCGGGACAGATCCGACCACCCGACAAAACAAGCTTCTACCACCTCAAGCTGCGAACCCGGCACTCAGCCAGAGACTTGCCTTTGTTGTTCCAGGTATCAGGGACTCCCAGGGTCTGCACCTGGCGCCCAGAAGGGATTTGATGAGCACAAGCAGTAAACAGCAGCCTGCCAAGCATGTCCCACTATAGCTGATCCTCCACACCATGCCTTTGATCACATGAACTGCTCTCTGCACATTAACTAATCGTAAAGTAGCAAGCGTTTAAACATGTCATTATTTCACCTCCTAAAGAGTTTATTGTCGTAGTTCCTTACATGCCTTTACCTTAACCGTTCATGTATTATGTTATTCACTAGTCTCATCTCATGGGGCGACTCACACTTGATTAATAACTAGTGATGGAGCTGCTGATATAAATATACAGTTGATAACGTGCAAGCTACACCCTAAACATGACAGCCATCTTTCACAACAATGTACTGCTATATACTCATACCCTCAGTGCAACTAGCCATGATATATGCACGTTCAGCCTAGCATGCTCAAATATAACACACTTCTGTCTAAAAAAAAATAAAAAAAAAAAAAAAAAAAGAATGCAGCTTCTGAATGAATCTAAAATGGATGCTGTCCAGGAGGTGGGAGGGCCTGGGAGGGAGGGTCTGCTGCTGATTGGCTGGAATGTGTCTGCTGACTGTGAGGTACAGGGTCAAAGTTTAATCAATGATGACGAATAGGGGTGGACAGAACATTGCATATGTTCACCGTCCGTTGCGAACGCAAACAAGCTATGTTTGCCAGGAACTATTCACCAGCGAACCATCGGGACATCTCTACTGGTGAGTATAATCATTCTCTGTCTTTTCAGAGACAATGCAGTGTTTACATTACAGCCTAGGAATACCTGCAGTGGCCACTCTTCAGATGGCTACTAGAGGTGCTTGTTGGGGCAGTGCTGAACATTGAGCAGCATTGCCATTCAGTGTCTCCACCTTCTGCCTTGAGACACTGAATTTTCCAACAAGAGATGCATGGATTTAATGTATCTGTATGAGGAGATGCTGATTGGCCAGGGCTGTGGTTGACTTTTGCTGGCTCTGCCCCTGATCAGCCTCCTTGACAGTCTTAGTCAATCCAATGCTTTCCTATGAGAAAGCATTGTGATTTGTATTGATCAACACTTCTGAGCAAACATCAGAAGACTGAAGTAAAGGTAAGATTATACTATATTTAGGGAGGACAAGGCGGGACCCCAAAGGCTAGATTGTGATTTTAATACTATAGGGCCAGGAACATATATATGTGTTCCTGGCCCTATAGTGTTCCTTTAACAATAAATGAGACAATTGTAAAATGTTACAGGAACAATAGATAGATGAGCTTGCAATCTAGACTCATAAAAGGTTTTCATTCATTTTGATAGAAATTTACAGTTACAGCAAGTTTGAATGAGTGTGGAATAATAGAAACTCAGTAAGTAAGGTTGGTGCTAGGAGTAGGAATAGCAAAAAAAGGCTTCAGAAAAGAAAAGAGGGTGGTAAAGGTCAAAGAAGGAGAATAAGCCAGGAGTAATGTCTTGGAAGGGGAGAGAATGTAAGGCTGCGGAGAAGGCATGAACGCAAACTTGGAAAAATAGAAATTCAATTTAATGGAGTTTTGAGTAGAGATAAATAATGTTAGGAGAAGGAAGATTTAAGAGTTTTTTTTTGTTTTTTTTTAAATGCTATTTAAGAAGAAAAATGTGATTGGATAGGGGTTGCAAATACTTGTGTTCATCAGGACAGCACTCATATCTATGCAATTAATTATAAGAAGATTCAAGAGAGGAATACATTGTCATTCTGGTTTGCTGCCAAATATTAATATGTGCACATTTCCATAATACAAATTTGTAATTGTAAACTACTTACCTGTTTGTAATTGTGAACTACTTACCTATTGCACAATTAAATTGTTTTAGTAATATAATAAAAAATAAATAGTTATCCACTATCTTACGGTAGAATTTTGACTTTTAATATTCATAATTGGTGATTTTTAAGAGGCAATCATAACAACATTGCATCTTTTTAAAGGGACACTATAGTCGCCAGAACAACTACAGCTTAATGTAGTTGTTCTGGTGAGTATAATCATTGTATGCAAGCATGTAGTACTTTCTCATTTAATTTTCAGAGTTATATATATATATATTATATATGTTTACAATAAATTGAATAACGGGATTTATGTATACATTTTTGAACAACAAAAATACCTTAATGAGAACACTACTAAAAGTATATTGCATTATTATATATATTCCAAATTAAATGCAGCAGTGCCTTATCTGCTTTTTATGTACGGTATAAAAAAAGAAAAGAAATATGCTAATCATGCTTAGCTTATCGATCATTTAATCTTACATCATTCCTTCCGTGAGTTTATTGATTTCAATCTGTAATATGGAGGTTTCATTTGGTTCATAAATAAAAAAACTGAAACATTATAAATTTCTTACATAGTAAGGAGGGTTGAACTATAGATTCACGGAATCATATGTCATGTTTAAATGTTAAAAATATAAGAATGCACAAAACATGTCCCTTTGTGTCAATTGATTGTTTGTTACTTGTTGGCACATGAGCTGTAGTGACCTTTTCAAAAGTCAGTATTTAGCATCTCATAGAAGCTTGTACTAGAACTGGTAGGATCAAACAAAAAGACTACTCACAGTTAGATTCATTAACACAATTATGATTCACCCTTGACAGAGATTCCTACCAGTTTTATGTGATTGCTTGGTCTTTCCCGTTAGATTAATTATAATTAAATAAAAATGTATGGTCATTATTGCAATTATATGCATACTTGTCAAAGATTTGTTGTTTTATTATCAAATAATTAATTTATATTAGAACAAGGTATTTAACCCCTTAAGGACACATGACGTGTGTGACACGTCATCATTCCATTTTATTCCAGAAGTTTGGTCCTTAAGGGGTTAAAATTTGCCTCTGGCTATATATCAGCGAATGACCGTGTTATTGTAAATGGAAAATATCTGTGTAATTTATTCTATTAGTTGCATCTTTTTACTGTTTCGAAGGGAATATTTATATTTTAGAGAAAAATTTAAAATATTTAGTGTACTTTCCTCATCAAAGTCATCAATCCTCATCAGTGCCATTATGTGTGCTATTTTTTTTATACATTAAGAAACTATCAAACATCAGAGATGCTTCTAGAAATTAATTAAAAGATAGTTTATAATAATAAAATGGCATTTCAACTCTGTAGCAGTGGTTAATTATTATTCTTATTTATAAGAAAACCACAGTAAAAAAAACAGGATTCATTTAACTCCATGAAGAATATACATAAAACATATTAATGGCAATTTACAAATTACTAGTTAGTAATTTAACATAGAAACATAGAAACATAGAAACATAGAATGTGACGGCAGATAAGAACCATTCGGCCCATCTAGTCTGCCCAATTTTCTAAATACTTTCATTAGTCCTTGGTCTTATCTTATAGTTAGGATAGCCTTATGCCTATCCCACGCATGCTTAAACTCCTGACCTTTACTGTGTTAACCTCTACCACTTCAGCTGGAAGGCTATTCCATGCATCCACTACCCTCTCAGCAATACCTTCTGATATTATTTTTAAACCTTCCCTCTAATTTAATACTATGTCCTCTTGTTGTGGTAGTTTTTCTTCTTTTAAATATAGTCTCCTCCTTTACTGTGTTGATTCCCTTTATGTATTTAAATGTTTCTATCATATCCCCCCTGTCTCGTCTTTCCTCCAAGCTATACATGTTAAAATCCTTTAACCTTTCCTGGTAAGTTTTATCCTGCAATCCATGAACCAGTTTAGTAGCCCTTCTCTGAACTCTCTCTAAGGTATCAATATCCTTGTGAAGATACGGTCTCCAGTACTGCGTACAATACTCCAAGTGAGGTCTCACCAGTGTTCTGTACAATGGCATGATCACTTCCCTCTTTCTACTGCTAATGCCTCTCCCTATACAACCAAGCATTATGCTAGCATTTCCTGCTGCTCTATTACATTGTCTGCCTACATTTAAGTCATCAGAAATAATTACCCCTAAATCCCTTTCCTCAGATGTTGAGGTTAGGACTCTATCACATATTCTGTACTCTGCCCTTGGGTTTTTATGTCCAAGATGCATTATCTTGCACTTATCCACATTAAATGTCAGTTGCCACAACTCTGACCATTTTTCTAGTTTACCTAAATCATTTGCCATTTGGCGTATCCCTCCTGGAACATCAACCCTGTTACATATCTTAGTATCATCAGCAAAAAGACATACCTTACCATCAAGACCTTCTGCAATATCACTAATGCAAATATTAAAGAGAATGGGTCCAAGTACAGATCCCTGAGGTACTGAAGCGTTACTTACCTTGGGCCGGCCGAGGTCCTCTGTTCCCAGCGCGCTCAGAGCGCCGATGACGGCGGGCGCTGACCGCGGAATGCGGTCACGTGTCCCGTCTAGCTTTGAGAGCGTGCCGCGTGTCACAAGCACGCTCTTAAAGGGGAAGTGGGAGCCGAAAATAAAAACGGTCTCCCATTGGCCCCTGGCACCCCACACTCCCCATACTCTCACATATTGGGGGCGTGGATATGACAGGGGCCAATCAAGAAGAAGTTGAAGGTATTTAAACTTACCTCTCCCTTTACTCCCTGCCCTATCGTGGTTTCTGTTTCAGTTCCCTTTAGCGCTTGTTGTGTTCAGTTGTGTTCCTTCGTATTGACCTTGGCTTTGTTTCTGACTCAGCAAATGGCTTCTCATGAGGCAAGGTTTGTAGAGCAGGATCACCGTATGGATCAGATAGCTCAGGCTCTCCAGACGCTCTTGTCTAGAACTATTCCTGCAACCGCACCTAACCCTCCTACACCTCTTCTTCCCGAAGTATCCAATTTACCTAATACTTCGCCCCATTTAACACCCCCTCCCAGGTATGGAGGGGAAGCTAAGACACGCAGAGGTTTCATTAATCAAATAGAATTCCACTTTGAGATGTATCCACGTTCCTTTCCCACTGATAGGTCTAAAGTGGGGTTTTTGATGCATCAACTTACTGACAAAGCACTTGAGTGGGCAAATCCTATTTGGGAGGCCAATGGACCTATGGTGCATAATTTCAATAGTTTTCTTATGGCTTTTCGTAGAACTTTTGACACAACCAAAAGGTCAAAGAATGCCGCAAGAGCATTAATGAGAATTAAACAGGGTTTTAGGTCTGTGGCTGACTATGCTATTCAGTTTCGTACCCTTGCTTCACAGGTAGATTGGACCAATAATGGGTTAACTACTGCGTTCATGGAAGGTTTATCTGACACTATATTGGATGAGGTAGCAGCAAGGGAGCTTCCTATTGCATTAGAGGACCTTATTGATTACCTCATTGATATAGATAATAGGATTTGTGACAGGCTCTATACTAAGAACAGGAATAGACGTTTTGTTACACCTATTAACCCCAGAATTGATAAATCTGAGAGTGTTAAAGTATCTGAGGAGGAACCCATGCAATTAGGGGTTGCCAAACTCTCCGATACTGAAAAATTACTTAGGAGAAGGGAAGGACTCTGCCTATACTGTGGTAGGAGAGACCATATGGTAAAGGAATCTCCTTTGCTTCCGGAAAACTCTTGCATCTAAGACCTTATAGGGGACTGGCCTTGGGTGTGATATCTAAGTCTCCTAAATTGCCTCCTAACCGTTTGCTTCTCCCTGTTTCTCTTCATATGGGAGAGAGTTGTATAGCTGAAAGCGTACTAGCCTTGGTTGATTCCGGGGCTGCTGAGAACTTCATAGACTCTGGTTTTGTTCCGAAAAACAACATTTCCATTAGAGAGAGGGAGATACCCTTGGCCATTGAGGCCATAGATGGTAGACCTTTAAGTACTCCAGTCGTTACCCATGAAACTGTACCATTATTCATGTACACGGGGGTTTTACACTTTGAGACTGTTCAGTTCCAGGTTATCACCTCTCCCTCTTCTCATATCGTGTTACGGTACCCATGGTTATGTTCTCACAATCCCATTTACGACTGGGAGTCGGGACAATTAAAATCATGGAGCAAAGCCTGCCACGAATCTTGTATGATTAAAGTCACCCCTTTAAATACTATTAATGTTCCTACTACTCCTCCTTTGTCTACTGTTTCTCAAGACTGTATTCGATAAAAGGGAAGCTGTTAAATTACCGCCTCAGAGACCCTATGATTGTGCTATCGATTTATTGCCTGGCACTATACCTCCAAAGGGCAGGGTGTACCCTTTATCTATTCAAGAAAACCGTATCATGGAGGAGTATGTTAAGGAATCACTAGAAAAGGGGTTCATTAGGAGAAAGGCCACGAATGGAAGACTGCATTCAACACTAGATCCGGTCATTACAAGTATACTGTTATGCCATTTGGTCTTTGCAATGCCCCAGCAATATTTCAAGAATTCATTAATGACGTCTTAAGAGACTTTATTCACACATTTGTAATTGTATACTTGGACGACATGCTAATATATTCTACAGATTTACACACTCACCACAGACATGTTACAACGGTCCTGAAGACCCTTCTTGCTAATGGTCTTTATTGTAAATTAAAAAAATGTTTATTTGACCAATCCGAAGTCCAGTTTTTGGGGTATTTGATTTCCGCCAAAGGTTTTCGTATGGATCGACAGAAGCTTTCTGCTGTCATAGAGTGGCCTCTACCACAAGGTTTGAAAGCCATTCAGCGTTTTCTTGGTTTCTCTAACTATTATAGACGCTTTATTAAGGGTTTTTCTTCTATTGTAGCACCTATCACCCGTATGACAAAAAAGGGGGGTAATACTCATGTCTGGTCTCCCGAGGCACTTCAGGCTTTCGACTTTCTTTAAACTACATTCGCCTCTGCACCTATTTTACAGCATCCTATCCACTCACTGCCTTATATTCTTGAAGTTGATGCTTCTGATATCGGGGTAGGTGCTGTTTTGTCCCAAAGAGAATCGCATAAAAAGCCATTGCATCCTTGTGGCTTCTTTTTCTAGACAAATGTCCAAAGCTGAAAAGAATTATGATGTGGGTAATCATGAACTCCTTGCTATTATCTTAGCTCTTAAAGAATGGAGACACTTGTTAGAAGGAACTAAGGATCCTATCCTAATTTTTACGTATCACAAGAACCTATCCTACCTTGGTGAAGCTAAAAGATTATCTTCTAGGCAGGCTAGGTGGTCATTGTTTTTTTCCCGTTTCAATTATATTATCACCTATAGACCAGGTGATCGTAACATTAAAGCAGACGCTCTGTCCAGACAGTTCGAAACTGCTGACAAACAGGAGATTGATGTTACTCCTGTCATTCCCCCAGACAGAATAATAGCTACTACTATTTTGTCTATTTCTTCATCCCTCTTGCAGGCCATACAGGCGAAACAAAGCATGGCACCTAGCGAGAGGCCTAGTGATAAATTGTTCGTTGATGTTCCCGAGAGACGGGATATTCTGTCGCTATATCATGATACTAAGACTGCTGGACATCCTGGTATTTCCAAAACAATGTCAGCTGTTTCTCGGTATTTTTGGTGGGATTCCTTACGCAAGGATGTCACTGACTATATAGGTGCTTGTACTACTTGTGCCTGTATGAAATCTTCTCGTAGAGTTCCTTGTGCGCTTTTGCATCCGTTACCCATTCCTGAGAGACCTTGGTCTAACCTATCCATGGATTTTATTGTTGAATTCCCCCCTTCGAATGGTTACACAGTTATCCTGATGATAGTAGATCGGTTTTCCAAAATGGCTCACTTTGTGCCTCTTCACAAGTTGCCCACATCCAGGGAACTAGATAGTATCTTCGCTAGAGAGGTATTCCGGTTGCATGGTATTCCCGTATCTATTGTGTCCGATAGGGGTAGCCAATTTATTTCCAGGTTCTGGAAAGCCTTTTGTTCAGAAATGGGTATTTCTCTCTCATTTTCTTCCGCTTACCATCCCCAGTCTAATGGAGCTGCAGAACGTGCCAACCAGTCTCTGGAGCAGTACCTTCGTTGTTTTGTGTCCCGCCATCAGAACAATTGGTCTGACCTTCTTCCTTGGGCTGAGTTTGCTCGGAATAACGCCACTCATGATTCTTCCGGCAAAAGCCCTTTTTACGTTGTCTATGGCCAGCATCCCGTTGTTCTTCCGGCTGCATTCTCCTCACAGGGCATGCAAGTTCTGGATGAGCATTTGGCTGGTTTGCGTAATACTTGGGAGCAGGTTCAGCGTTCTTTGGTGGATTCCGCTGTTTGCCAGAAGGCTCAGGCTGACAAGCATCGCAGAGCGGCTCCTTCTTATGTTGTGGGGGACAGGGTTTTGCTTTCCACGCAGAATATTTGCCTACGGGTGCCTTCTATGAAATTGGCTCCCCGCTTCATTGGTCCTTATCGTATTATACATAAGGTTAATCCTGTTTCGTATGCCTTGGGTCTGCCTAAGAATCTGCATATTCCTAATGTCTTTCACACCTCATTGTTGAAGCCTTACGTACGCAACCGCTATACCCGGCATACTCCTCCTCCCCCTCCTGTCTCTGTGGAGGGTCATGAGGAATTTGAAGTTTCTGCTGTTCTTGACTCTCGTTTCCTTAGGGGTCGACTTCAGTACTTGGTACATTGGAAGGGTTTTGGGCCTGAGGAGCGCAGTTGGATTTCAGCTGATGCTGTTCATGCTCCCCGCCTTGTGCGTTCTTTCCATTCTTGTTTTCCTGCCAGACCTGGCCCTACCCGCCCGGAGGGCGTGTCCTCGGGGGGGGGGGGTACTGTAGCGTTACTTACCTTGTCCGGGGGCTGGCCGAGGTCCTCTGTTCCCGGCACGCTCAGAGCGCCGATGACGGCAGGCGCTGACCGCGGAATGCGGTCACGTGTCCCGTCTAGCTTTGAGAGCGCGCCGCGCATCACGAGCACGCTCATAAAGGGGAAGTGGGAGCCGAAAATCAAAACGGTCTCCCATTGGCCACTGGCACCCCACACTCCCCATACTCTGACCTATTGGGGGCGTGGATATGACAGGGGCCAATCAAGAAGAAGTTGAAGGTTTTTAAACTTACCTCTCCCTTTACTCCCTGCCCTATCGTGGTTTCTGTTTCAGTTCCCTTTAGCGCTTGTTGTGTTTAGTTGTGTTCCTTCGTATTGACCTTGGCTTTGTTTCTGACTACGTTATCTCTTTATCCTTATCTGTTCTGTTTGCCGGCTTGCTGTTTACTGTGTACCAGACCCGGCTAGTCCTAGTTTATGCTGTCTCTCTGTGCCCTTGACCTCGGATCGTTCCTGACTCTGTCTCCTCTCATATATGTCGAGTCTGGCCATTCTAAGGTCCAGTAGACATATCTCTCCTCTGTGTTGTCTTTTGTCGAGTTGAATCCTGCGAGTTGGGGTGTATTTTCGTTACAGGTACCTCACTGGTGACAAGCCCAAGCTTCGAATATACTCCATTGACTACAACCCTCTGTTGCCTGTCACTCAGCCAGTGCCTTACCCATTCAACAATATTGGAATCCAAACCTAAATATTGCAGTTTATTGATAAGCCTTCTATGTGCAACAGTGTCAAAAGCCTTACTGAAATCTAGGTAAGCAAGGTCTACTGCACCACCCTGATCTATAATTTTAGTTACCCAATCAAAAAAATCAATAAGATTAGTTTGGCATGATCTCCCTGAAGTAAATCCATGTTGTATCTGATCTTGAAATCCATGTGTTTTTAAATGTTCAACTGCCCTATCCTTTAACATGGTTTCCATTACTTTCCCCACTACTGAAGTAAGGCTTACTGGCCTATAGTTGCCCAACTCCTCCCTATTACCTTTCTTGTGAATGGGCACCACATTCGCCAACTTCCAATCTTCTGGGACTACTCCTGTTATCAATGATTGGTTAAATAAATCTGTTAATGGTTTTGCTAGTACACCACCAAGCTCTTTTAATAGCTTTGGGTGTATTCCATCAGGTCCCATTGACTTATTTGTCTTTACTTTTGACAGTTGAAATAGAACCTCTTCCTCTGTAAACTCACGTGTAACAAATGACTCATTTATCCTTTTTCTTAACTGAGGTCCCTTTCCTTCATTTTCATCTGTAAATACCGAACAAAAATAGTAATTGAGGCAGTCAGCTAGACCTTTATCCTCTTCTACATACCTTCTTTTGTTTTTAATCTAACTAATCCTTGTTTTACTTTTCTTTTCTCATTTATGTATCTAAAAAAAGTGTTGTCCCCCTTTTTTACTGACTGTGCTATTTTCTCTTCTGTGTGTGATTTGGAAGCTCTTATAACTTGCTTAGCCTCTTTCTGACTAATCTTATAGATCATTCTGTCTTCCTCACTCGGTTTTTTTTTATAATTACTAAATGCTAGCTTTTTGTTTTTTACTATTTTGGCCACATCTGCGGAGTACCACAGTGGTTTCTTGAATTTTTTGCTTTTACTGACAAGCCTAATGCAATTTCCTGTTGCCTTCAGTAGTGCAATTTTTAAATAATCCCATTTCTCTTGGACTCCATTTAAATTGCTCCAGTCTGATAAGGACTCCTTTACACATATTCTAATTTTAGAAAAGTCTGTTTTTCTAAAGTCTAAAACTTTTGTTTTTGTGTGGTGTGACTCAGTCATATTAAAGCACACTGACTGATGATCACTGGATCCTAAACTTTCACCTACAGTAATATCGGATACCAAATCTCCATTTGTTAACACTAAATCTAGTATGGCCTCTTTACGAGTTTGCTCCTCAATGACTTTTTTTAGAGACAATCCCAGTAGGGAGTTTAGAATATGTGTGCTCCTGGCACAAGCAGCTATTTTTGTTTTCCAATTTACATCAGGAAGATTAAAGTCACCCATGATGATAACTTCCCCCTTCATTGTCATTTTAGCTATTTCCTCAACTAGTAGATTATCTAACTCTTCAATTTGTCCTGGGGACCTATAAATCACACCTACACGAGTTACTGTGTGATTACCAAATTCTAACGTAACCCAAACGGACTCTATGTTCGCCTCACTAACTTTTATTAGGCTAGATTTTATGCTATCCTTCACATACAGGGCCACCCCTCCCCCTTTCCTGTCTTCCCTATCTTTTCTATATAAAGAGTACCCTGGTATTGCTATGTCCCAGTCATTTTTCTCATTATACCATGTCTCAGTAACAGCAACTAAATCTACACTATCAGTTGCCATTATTGCCACAAGTTCATGGATCTTATTCCCTAAACTGCGAGCATTTGTAGACATGACTCTAAGCTTATCATTTTTAACACACTTGCTACAGGCACCTTCTGTCCTAGTTTTGAGGGACAATTGGATTGATGTTTTATCACCCTTTTGCCCCCCCCCCCTCCTAGTTTAAATACATCCTAGCAAAACCTCTGAACTGCTCACTGAGAACATTTCTTCCCTTTTGAGAAAGATGCAAACCATCTTTTTTTGTACAGTTTATTTCCATTCCAAACAGAGCTACCATGAGAAATAAAGTTAAATCCTTGCTCCCGACATCATTCACCAAGCCACAAGTCCCTAATACGCATCCGCCTGTCATTCTGAGTGTTATGCACAGGCAGAACTTCAGAGAATGACAGTGTGGAAGCAACCTGCCGTATATCATTGGCAAAAACACTAAAAACGTCCTTAACCTCTAAAACCTCATTGCAAGCCAAGTAATTTGTCCCTAGATGGACAAGTACATCCAATTCACCTTTCTGCTTTGCTCGCTTAACAATATTACAGATATGTCTCCTGTCTCTGTGAGCAGTAGCTCCGGAAAGACACCTCACAAGACCACCATTGTCCATCTCCACACCTCTTATGATGGAATCCCCTAACAACAACTGCTTTCTATTAGGCCTCACCATAGTCTCCAAGCCTCTTTCCACAACACCACAACACCACTAGCCTCAGTGCCTCTCTCCACAACACCACTAGCCTCAATGCCTCTCTCCACAACACCACTAGCCTCAATGCCTCTCTCTACAACACCACTAGCCTCAATGCCTCTCTCCACAACACCACTAGCCTCAGTTCCTCTCTCCACAACACCACTAGCCTCAATGCCTCTCTCCACAACACCACTAGCCTCAATGCCTCTCTCCACAACACCACTAGCCTCAGTGCCTGTCTCCATATCACCATTACACTCTGAAAGTGCAGAAAATGAATTATGTAGAGCAACAGACTGTGCAATACACCTTTTATCCACAACTCTAAGTCTACCAGATCCTACAGTGATCCATCTGCCATTCCTAGTATGTCTCTGCGGCAGTGGCTTTGCAGCAGTTCCAGCCTGAGTTTGTTTACCAGATAATTTACAAATCTCAGTCTTCAAAAATACAATCTCCTGCCGCAAGATAGAGAACTGTCTACAGATTAGGCAACAACCAAATCTCCAAAAAGTGGAACGTGAAACAAATGCATAGCAACTATTACATTGAACTAAGTGCCATTCCAATGAGGTGAATAATTTAAATCGAAAAATATTAACTTTTTATTTATCCTCCTGAATACCTCAGATTACCTCCAGGTTATCTCCAGAATATCTCAAACCACACTTAGAAGCAACACTTTCCAGAATATCCCCAACCACACTTAGAAGCAACACTCTCCAGAATATCTCCAACCACACTTAGAAGCAACACTCTCCAGAATATCTCCAACCACACTTAGAAGCAACACTCTCCAGAATATCTCCAACCACACTTAGAAGCAACACTTAGATGAAGCAACCAAGCGATATTAGCCAAGCTAATGACAACAACCCTTATATAACTCCTAAAATCACCTCCCACTAGGAATGTTTAACACCTGGGTAGGCCTCTGCTTATTTGCACACAATAGCTAATTAAACGGCAATCAATAGCAAGTAGCTAACTAATCAAATCAAATGCCTTGTAATTACCAACAGGAAATCAAACCTTGTGCAGTCAGACAGTTGAAGGTCTTAGACAGTTGAAGCTTCTGTAAAACTCTCCAGAATATCTCCAACCACACAGGGTATCATTGAGGATGTCCATAATTTTATTTTAAACTTTCAGCCACTGGACATGAATAAAAGTTAATAGAGGAACCAAAGGCTAGCCCACCCTTAATATTTAACTAACACCCTCATGCTAGTGCCAACAGAATGCAAGTTATTAGCAACTGAGCATACTTTAAAATGTCTGCCTTTGCAAGTCATTGGCTTGAATTAGATTTGAGGGGCAAATAGTGCATGGAGCAATAAAGCTGAAAATAATATATTAGAGAATAAGTATATTCCTACTACAAGAGAGCAAATGTTCAGCTTAAAAATGTTACTATTGATACTGTGAATCTTTTTTTTTATAAAGAAATATACCATCCACCATATAGATTTAGAAATGTAATTGATCTAAAACTTTTAGAATATAATGATATCTGTTTTAATAAAACCAATCTTATGTTCTTATGACTCTAATTTCTCAAATATTTCAGGTACTGAAATTGGCAGTGAAAATTATATTTAGTTATAACTAGATCAGAGATGAAATGTAATAAATTAATGTCTATTGATTCTAATTTGTGTGGGTTCATTCTTATTCCACTCACTGCTCTGATTTCTTTGAAAACCTCTGTTAATCTTGGCAAGCTTATTACTGGTCATAAAAGGTTGACTTGACATCTGCTAAAAATGATTATTTAAACTTGTGGTTGTCATAAGAAGTATTTCCTTGTAAATGAGAACAGAAGCATAATTGATTTGTCATGTCATCTATTTACATTAAGTCACAGTCGAAAATGGCATAGCAGTAAAAACATTTTGAAGATACATTTATTTGTTATTGCTACCAGGCTCTAATAAAAGTAAATGTATATTTAGAAGGTGTATATAATGGGTGGATGCAGTATGCAGTGGTGGATTAGTTTATTTACATTAAGTCAGACTCCAAAATGGCATAGCAGGAAAAACATTGTACACATACGTTTATTCATGATTGCCTGCTGTGTTAAATATCAGCTAGGACCATCAGCAGTACCAGGAGATACAAACTTATCAAATAAACACACTGTGCTGTAAGATACATAAGGGAGAAGCATGCATTAACTGAAAATAATGGCATCTCAGGGTCCTGGAGAAGTCCATGAATTACTCCACTTTCTGTTTTGCCATTGGTTATGATGCTTCCAGACTATCCATAAAATGTTTCACTGTTACATATAATATAATTGTAGCAACTTCAAACATCAGAAATCAAAAATGTTATAAAACATTTTATATCTGAAACAGTTTTTATTAGTTAATAAACAAAGCAGAACATTTTCTTAACATAGTAAACTGAATATGCATGTGTAAGAATTTGTAGTCTTGCTATATAAATTAATTAGTATATAAAATTATCTATGATAAATAAAGTCAAAATAAAGATGCAAATTATCAATGACCTTCCTAAGTTAAATGAGAGTGTTAAGATCTGAAATGGATGCTTAATCCCACATGATAATGCCTCTGTGGGTAGAGATCAAGTATTTTGGCTAATACTGTATGATAAGAAATGACAAATAAAGGTCAACTACTTGGAGACAAAATGTTCTGCATAGAAAACGTGCAAAAAGCTGTTTGTAATGAAAACCAAACAAGTGATAGACATGCACTCACAATCAGCAAAAGAAAGTTACAATAAAGAACATACAGCATAATATATTTATCCATGTATTCTGCAAATTAGAGAGAATAGAATGGGAAGTGCAGGCAAGTAAGAAAAGTTGAGAAATATAAAAAAAATAATAATGTTAGTTTTCACAAGATGGGGATGACATGATCAGAATCAGTCATTTTGAAAAGGTCAAAGGAAGTAGCACTTTGTTAAAGCAGAAAAAGAAAACATTGAGGATTGCCAAGGGGAAGGTATTTGCAATGGGCAAGTTCTTTAATGGAGCATTTGCTAATTGATGTTTTGGAAACTTTATTTGTCTACTTACCGGGACAGCTGTTCATGCACATAGCCAGATTTAAGGCTTCATTTGCCTTGTGCTTATGATGCTGGTGGACCTTTTTATTGAAACACATAACATAAAGAAATAAAAACATTATTTTTTTTAACACTAACTAACACTAACCTTTTTAGTGCCATAATAGAAATGTATTTAAAAGGTGTTACTTTTTAGTTCAGAATAGAAAACTGTACTAACAACTGAAAAACACAATACATTTCACCTCAAAGATTTTTTGTAATATAACAAATCATAGAATCTATTAGAAATATATATGTAAATCTGTGTATCATATTTGTCTGTTCCTTAAATGAGCACTCTTAACACCATAACCACTGCAGTGTGCTGTGCTGGTTGTGACGTCAAGAGTAAATTGGTGCTATCACATTGTAATACTGATACTATCAGTCACTGAATGATATTCTACCTTGGATAAGCTTGACCTCTAGTTTTTGCAGCTTGAAGATTGAAAGTAGTGTGGATGCAAAGTGGGACTCAGGTAGGAGTCAAACCATACCAAATTGGTTTGAGAGGTCACAATAGAATAGCCCAGTGGATTTCAGTGTGTGTGAATGTATGTATATATGCAGCAAGTATGTACATTTAGCTGAGTGTCTGAGTATGGTTTCAGAATGTATATGTCAATGAGGAATGATTTGTTTTGTATAGCATCAATGAATGTAGATGTATATTAGTGTGAATGTCAGTGTAGTATGTGTAAATACAGAGGATTTCTTGTGTGTCCTTGCAGGTAGACATTTGTATAGTAGGTCTGTGTGTAATTTCCGGATGTATTAGTACATCATAAATACACCATTTCATTCTCACACATGAATTGTCAATAAATATGTGGGCATTTCAGAAGAGTGTATGAAAGTAGCTGTGTATTTAAGCAGTGAGTGATGGTGTATATTTAAGGTGCTAAGGGGCTGTGAGTGCAGTCTTTTCTGTGTTCAGAAAAATATTTGACCAAAGATTAAAAAAAATTCAAGGAACAAGTACAAATCCATTGGTCTTTGTAGCAACACATAGATTGTCTTACAGACACATGGATTCACACACAATCACTTACAGGTCTACACACATAGGTACACAGACAAGCAAAAACATACACTGTCCGAGTATAATGCAAATAGTTAACTTCATATATGTGTCATGTGCTTCAGTTAGTGGAAGTTCAAACTGCATTAAAAAATAATTTAACATTTAAGGCCAAAATAGCTGATTTGAAAATATAGCTGATCTGGAATATATTTCCAGTACTTAAACATTGAACTGGTTGCCAATGGGCTAAAAATTATATGGAATTCACTTTAAATTCCCAACCAAGTTTCATAAATAACTCTAGATCAGTGGTCCTTAACCCAGTCCTCATGGACCACCAACAGTCCAGGTTTTGTCAGCATCTCTATTTAAATAAAAAATGGGAATACATAAATCCTGGACTGTTGGTGGTCCATGAGGACTGGGTTGGGGAGCACTGCTCTCGATGATTAAAACACACAAAAATAAAACCATGCACTTAAGCTCCTACAATGCTACAGTATTCAAGTACAGCCCAAATACATAAAACATAATCCAAAAAGAGTTACCTGCAGTCATATCTATGTACATTTAAATAAATGTATTTGGGATAGAGCACAGGCAAATCTCTGTGGTTTTAACCCCATATGATTGGCTAACATGAAAAGGTAACTAATCAAAGTGTACTCCCAAGTAAGTCTCACTTCCACAAGGCTTGTCCGGTTACCTGTTATTCAGAATACATGTTTTTTATTTGAATTTTATTTTTTTGTAATGAATGTACTTATTGAGATCTTTGTTTGTTTTGTTTGATACAATACAAAATACAGCATTAGAAAGAAAACTTCTACCAGTGGGGAAAATAAGAAAATAATAATACTCTTGCATGAAAACTTGGAATTATGGTGGTAGTTTTTGAGAAGGACAGGAAAGAAAAATAAAATAAAAAGTGTAGAGGATCAGGGGGGAAAGGGATAGGGCAAAGGCATCTCCAGGCGAGGTGAGCAGACAACAGACCCAATCCCCACAGTCACATCACCAGAAGGTTCAGAGGCAGGCCTGGGGGAGCACAGATTTCCATCCAGGGGTTCCAGATTGTAGTCTTGTTAATGGCTGCTATCATTTTTTTCCATTTTGAGTATATATAAAATTCTAGTCTCCACTTGTGCCTGTGATGGGGGTTCACCCTTCCATGTTTTGGCAAAGCACAGTTTTAAAACATACTCTGAAAATTAGTATATGAGCTGCTTGGGTTAAGGAGAGTATTTTTTATACCCTATTGAGAAGGACCACCCAGGGCTTCAGGGGAAGTATTACTTGAAGACATTGTGACAGCTTTTTAAATAGGACTGCCCATAAGAGCTGGACCTTTGGACAAGTCCCCCGGACATTAAGGCCTTCCTCCCCACAACCACTGAAACAGGTAGAGCCCATACACAAATTGACTTTCACCATTCTGGTAGGATGTAGATACCATTGCATCAGCACTTGACATGGGCTGTGTAATATGCAATGTATTAGTAAATATTTAATTATATTTGCCATCCTCCAGTTCCTCTCCTAAGCTGCTTTTCCATCTAGTGAGACAATGTGGTCGTATAGGGTATGTTGTAGAAATAAAATGAGAGTACAGTAGGGACAGGAATCCCACCAGAAGAAGGCCCATGTGGACAAGCCTCTAGGAATGCAGGGTTATAGAAGAGAGGATGTAATCTACTCACCTCTGAGGAGAGGTGCCTCGACCACCCTGTTTCTCTTCCACTGTAAGACCAGGCTGTGGTGTATTTGTATGATGGTTGCATTGTACCACTTGTATGATGGTTGCATTGACCTACCACATGACATTACACAGGGGACCAGTGTTCCCTATCTCATTCTTCAACAATACACACCTAGCTCTATTTGTCACTAAATTAATCTGGGATATCATCACAAATTATGCTGCTTTTTAATACATAAACAAATGGTGCAACATAAAGATTTTGGTAATAATATAATTTTGACTTTGTTTTGTCTTTGCTGGTGCCTTCTCTTGGAAGCCATTGCTATCAGACAATCTTGTTTCACTATTGTGTGGGCATCTCACACTGTCATTTTAGATACCTCAGCGGTCTCGTTAGTACCAAAGTAATATTTTAAGTCAGTGAAGATCATCAGTGTCACCTCTGGGTCCCTGAGAAGGGAGTCATTCAGGTTCCATGTGCAGTCCGCAACCCCTGCAAACCTCATCTCCACCACAGCATGGTCCATCCATGTTATTTCATGGATGTAAGTGTACACAAGTCTAGCTGCTAAATCCTGGGTGCAAAAGATAGTCAATTCTTGTATACATATTGTGTGTGACTGAATAAAAGGTATAGTACCATGTTTTTAAATTTGAAATGCTCCAGGTATTGTAAATGTTATGGTCATCCAAAAAGGACTTTAGGGGGCGGTATCTAAAGGGAGGGTACGCTTCTGCTGCTAATCCAGATCTATCCAGATAGGGGTCCAATGCCACATTGAAATCTATGCTAATATTTTGGTTTGGTAGGTCCCCAAATTTCTCCACCTGAAATGCGTGAAAGAAAGAGTCTGAGTATGTGGGAGCATACATTTAAATTAATGTCACCTGGGTTGCACTCCTTATCCTGATTAGTGATTTATTTGTACAGAATGAACCCTCTTATTTATTAATATTGTGATTCCATTGCATCTGGTCAGGCCCACAGCATGAAATTGGAAAATTAAGCTTTCTCCCCAATAAGACCTGGTGAAATGTGTCTCCTCCTAGTAAGCTGGAAAGCTGTAAAAACAAATCATCATTCTGAGTGTGAATAGCTCAGAGAAAGTCCTAAGGAACTGGAGTCCCATGTGAGCCTATTAAAAGTGAGCCTGGGCCCTCCAAACTTTGGTGAGGTGGAGCTTACGGGGGTTCCTAGGGTCACTATTGTCACTGTACCCCAGAGGCAGGCCTTGATTAGAGTCCTTCGGAAGTCTCTATGTGGAAAAGTGATTACTAGAAGTGTGTACTGGTTTAGTGCGCCCAGTATATAAGTATATTTAGTACCACATTTGGTGGTGGAAGAAGAAAAAAAAAACAAGTTTTTGCTAAGGTCAGAGTTGAGTACTGGTTCAGTTTGAGATAAATAAGCACTGAGAGGTCACTAATGTCCACTAATGTATCTTTATTTGGTCAGGAGCTATAGCTTCAAGCAGTCATCTCAGTGTCCAGCCAGACGCTGCCCCCAATGTTTTGATTTTTTTTAAAAGGTACACAGTGCTAAATAGGTCAAACAAGTAAGAGCTCTTCTGCAAATACTTTCATGTAACATATAAGTACATAACATTTAACAAACTCCTTTATATCTATTCAAAACACATTAGTCGATCCTCGCAAATGTATTTTTTTTTTTTTCTTGGATCTGGCATGTTTTTAATTTTGCAAAACCTCTCCAAATGAAACCTATATTGTATATTTAATTTTCTTTCAAATGGGTTCTACTTTAAAGTATCTGTTCTGTAAATGCAAAGATGAATTGTATACATGGTTGCAAAATGTTAATTGGTTACACCTGCTTTGCAATTTGAATTAAGTAAATGATTGCCATGAGTTGAACCTAAGGATGCATTTAAATATTTACCATACCTAAGGATGCATTTATTACTATATGCAACAAACTATTTTGTTCATTATGGATTATTGTATTTATCAGGGAACCACATGTGAACAGAAAATGAGAAACCATTTTTTTTTCAAACTTTTGAAATTCGTTGGAAATTAGAACAAGTAGTAAAATGTAGCCAGAAATGATCAGAGAGAATATAATTCTGCAAGATTTATTATAACATACCTATTTTTCTATTACTAATATTCTGAAAGCTGATAGTTGCCTGATTAGATTTTAAAATTATTAATATTTTGGTTTCCTTTCCTGAAAAAAACACAATGCACACAGCTAAAGCTATTATACTAAATGAAAATATGTTAGATTTTTGAAATGCAGTCATCTTGTTAGCCTGCAGATAATAAATATAGTGGTTTGGGTAAAACAATTATTTGTGTGCAGTTTAACCTTGTGGCATAGTGTGGAAAAAATAGGAATACAGCAGTTCATGTACAAGTGCACAAGCATAAAATGTAATCAAAATTCAGCACTTCTAAATTAAATGAAACAACAAACTTCCCATATGCTTGAATTTAGAATCTCAAATTTGCAAAGAACAGAAGCCATACTCAACACCTGTAAATATGTGAGTCAAATCAAGCACTTACAAAAATTAACACTCAGAGCTGTCTGTTTATAATGTGTAAACTTTCTGTGAGCCATTTACAGCTAACACCTAAATTAAATTGTGTGCATGGTTTGCACTTCAAGGACAAATTAAGTATATATAAAATATCTCACGTATCCTGCTCTCAGTGATTTGTAAAACAAAATCTGCAATATTTAGAAACAGTCAGAACAAATAAAATAAAAAAAGGTAGAAATATGTCTTATATCAACATACAGAACAAAACAGCCAAATAAAGAGCCAAAACAGTTGTTTATCTGAAGATGGGCATTTGTATTCAATATAGGTTCAGTCTGTATTTGCAGTGATGATCTGTTCTTTTATTTGGCCTGGTGCATAAATAAAACCTACCTCACTATATTGAAATTTTCAAAACTCACCAGTGACCATATTAGGATCTTGTATTTTGGTGATGGACTAACATCATCTCAATGAAGAGCCAGACATCGAAGTAAACATAAGACCTTTATTATCATCTGTACTACACAGTGCAAAAAACAAACACACACAACAAACAAAAACATGATACTGTAACTTGTCTATTGGGTTGTTTTGAAAAAAAAAGTAAAATTTAATTAGGTTGAATGCACAGAATGTGTGGTTTAGATGGGTTCCAGTGATTCCATGCATTCATGACCAAGGTATTGTTGGCACTTTTGCAGTGTGTTTATTTCATCATAACATAATGCTTTCTCTTTAAATGCACCCTTGTATACTATATATCTGTTTTGGAGGGCAGATAGGGCGTTCTTCTAATACCATATATGTATACTTAATATATTGATTTAAGAAAATATTACATTGGGGAAAAATTAAAAATAACATTCACAATAATGTTAAAATAACATTCACACAATTAGAAAAATAACATTCACACAATTAGCGCAAATGACTGTCAAACTGCTTTATATGTCTAATATTTGAATTTGTTTTTGAGGCTACAGAAAAATATGGCAATGAGTGAATTGCAGTTTTAAAACTAAACATTTACCAAATTTGGCATGTTGCGATGTTAACTTTAATAACTGTCACGAAATAGCAAACTGCTGCAATAAGTTGAAACCATCAGGGTATTTAACTAAGAGTGGTACAATACAATATACACACTACTATGGACAGTAACCGTAGTGAAATGTATAAAAGTACTTAACTTAATTGTAATACAGCCTCCCAAGATCGCTACCCAGAGAAGACGACCTTTTCATACAAAGATAACCAAAAAAACACACAGAACTTCGGGATACGGCTGGAAGTTAATCTGAAGGAACATAAAAAATGCAACAATAGTGAAGCACAGTTAACACGTTTTTTTGCGCTGAATACAAATGCACTCACAGAATAGAGTAGAATATATCGCTCATAGGGTGCCTCCCCTAGATGGATAGGGGGGTTGGTAATCCCTTGGCTCCGTTATCGGCTTCCTTAATGATGCTCAGGACTCCAAACGGGTAATGGTAGAAAACGATGTTTTTTATTGATTAAAAGTGAATAATCACCATCAATATAAAATATATTAAAAGGAAAAACGGTATGGTCCTACGCGTTTCGTTCTACAAAGAACTTCATCAGGGACCGTATACAGAATAAAGTAAAATCAATATGCAATTACAGCATGTGAAAAATACATCCTATTCCCCCCATCCCCGAGTCCTCTTTAAATAGGGCTACTCCCTATGTCCATTGGTGGTTCCGTGGGTGGTGTCCAGTATCCGTTGCTTGATAGGTTCCATGAGGGAGCTGGACAGCTGCTTTCTATCTCCTTCATATTGCTGTAATCAAATTTTGGCGCGTTCGGCTAACCGGAACCGGAAGTGGGAATTGAACCGCACTTCCGCGTTCCACTTGCGTTCCATTTGCGTTCCACCAGCGGTTCATATGCGTTCCACCTTCGTTATAATTCAGCACAAATATATAACCGGAAAAAACAATATATTCTATCTACTGAAGAGAAAATAATATTAATAACCTTATTGATTGCATATTTTTGTGAGATTAGTAACAATTGTTTGCATAATCAATCACTTATTGTCTGCTATGTTAAACAGTGACACACACTATTTCTTAAAGTGAAAGATGAACAAAATAGAAAAAATTATTTTTTTTTTTTTTTTTTTTTTTTTTTTATGGTGTATATGGACTTAACAGGAAAAAACATATATACAAAGTGTAACATACACAACTGGACTATATCGTATATATATTCATATTCATTGATTTGTTAATATGTGATCAATGTCGTAAGAATAAATTTTAAGAATAATAAATTTTGTGAATAATATATATTTTTTATTTATTTTGTGAATAATATATTTTTTTTATATTTTAATCAATTTAGGTCAATTTTGTGATGTACCCAAAAAAATCTCCAGTATAAGATGGAGTTATAGTATATTTTTATATCTTTTTTTTTTTTTTATCATTCAAGGTTTATTAGCTTCATTGGTGTGTACATCAGAAAGGCATATATGTGCGTTAAAGATAAGGTAGCAAGATAACATCATAGTATAACATCGTACTTAACAGCATAGTAGTGAAAGGCAGGTAAATAATAGGTGGCTCTACAGTTACATGGTAGGTTGGCTGGTCGATGGTAGCGCAAAGCAAAATATTCTCCTATTTAAACATGTCAATATAACTCCGAACCCTGCAGTGTCTGTCAAACACCAACAGCCTGAATCGGCCTCAGCAAGCACAGCCTCTAGGTTTAGTGATACGATATTAAAATGAAAACAATATTAAAATTAAAATTAACAATTAAATGAAAGGATAAATGTCCAGACTCTCCATGGAGTCAGGAATAGGGTGGAGGGATTACGTGGAGGCCCTCGCGTGAGCTGCGGAGTATATTTATCTCCGTGCTCCCTTGGGTCTGGTTCGATGCACGTATCTCCGGGCGTTTTATCACGCCAAAGTAAAAGTGGGGTAGGTTGAACAAGGCTAGTGTCTGATTGTTATGTATAGTCGACTTACGCCTCAGTGTGCACCTCAATTGCTGGTAACTAGGTAACAGAGCAAGAATCTATACGTACTAGTTAGAAAGTAATCTACAGTAGATATAAACTTTACTGTACTGCGTAATCAAGCTATGTCTAGCTAAGCCTGTGATTCCTGCAGGTATAGCGCTTTGTCCCCTGTGGGTTGCGCCTGGACAATTAAAGTGATGCTATCGGTCTGTAGCATATGGTGTAAATATGCTTGCTACATGCAATATAGGTGAAGGTATGTATATATTTTTCAGCTGTAGCTCAGGTGAGCTCTGTAGTTTACGTTGCACATTCATTTTTAAACTGAGAGCTTAATTAATGCGTTTTTATGCTCAATAATAAAAAATAGGTTAAGCATGGTAATAATGCCCCCTGCGGTTTTGATATGGGTAATAGTAGGCAGTATGCAGCAGCGAGGTGCCCAACCCGCTTATGTATGTCGCTGACATTAAAGCTAGAGCTCATTCTTACTTTGTGCGTCTTTGGCTATATGATGGTGTCATGGTATTGCTTCAAGTTATCGCAGCGTGGTTGGTGGACATCTAACAGCAGTGCAAGGGCATTCACAAGGCAACCTAGTGCGTCATAAATGTTGTAAGAGCATAAATATAAGTTAACCAACTATATAGTAAATGCAAACGTATGAATAAAGTTAGGAACTATAAGCGACAGGGTGGCCGTGCTGATCTGCCAGGCCCTCAGGTGGGAGTCTCTCTAGGTGTTGCTACCACACTGTCCCTGGGTCGCCAGGCCTCCGTTCGTCCTCCCCATACCAGCCTCCGTCCGTCGGTCGGGCCCCCTGCTGTACCGTGGGCACTCAGAAGCACTGACTGTCCGTTGGGCCCCACCACAAAGACCACGGGCCGTCTGCTCCCTGCACCTCCCCGGCTCCACGGAAGTCCCTTTAAATGTGCACTCCTGTGTCTCACCCGGTGCCGGCCACACACTTGGAGCTGGTGTCCATGCCTCACGACCACCGGTCCGTCGAAGGAATAGCTCGGTCCCGCCCCACAGGGCTCACGGCTTCGGGGACAGGGCTCTCTGGGGACCCCTCAAACCCAGAGACCCGGGTGCCCATTTCTCCAGCGGTCCGGGACTCGACATGTGGAAGCTGTCCAGCGCTCGGTTCCACCAGAGTCAGTATGAGTCGGCCCACGTCAGACCCTTTTCTTCGGGCAGGCCTATTTCCAGTAGCCCTGTCTGTTTAGGTGGATGGTTTCGGCTCCTCGCTGCATCTTCCGCCCTGGGGCACGCCGCTTCCAAGAGGCCAGGATTACCCCCCCCCCCACTGGGGGGGGAGCGGGGCCAGGCCGCCACCCGCCACGCTGTGGTCCTCCACATGAATTTTATGGCCGCTGTATTGTTGTCCCCAGGCTGCAGGTCTGTTAGCTGTGCATCTGTAAGGGCTACCTTCCCCTGTGACGAGTAGGCCCAGTTCAGTATTCTCTGGGTTCCTAGTCTGCGATCGGCCTCAATTTGGTATTCCCGTGATGCTTGGGTGTTTCTTGTTAATGTTTCGTAGAGTATTCTTGCTTTGAGGTATTCTGTATGTGGGTTTATTGCTGTTTTCCTGGGCTCGGGCCTGGAGGCATGGTGCTCTGCTGCCTCCCGGCTTGGCGGCCCGGCCCTGCCCCCCCGGAGTTATAGTATATTTTAATCAATTTTATGATCTACCTATGGAAAAAATCTCCAATATTAAGTGGAATTATATATATATTTAATATCCCAAATCAATATCCACTGATTTATTGAGATGTGATTGGTGCCACAAAAGTGATTTAATGATAATTAATTTTAAAATTAGTGCATATTTTTGAATTTTTGTGATGTTCCTATAGAAAAAATCTCCAGTATTAGGTGGAGTTACACATATATCTAATGTCCCAAAAAATGGGGTTATTTCCTAGCGTTTTATTATCAAATATAAGTAGAGTAATATTTTTAGAATTCCTACCTAATTGCAGAGTATAACAAATTAATACTCCCTAGTACGATTTTGACTAATATACGTGATGAACAGTCCAATTGTGCATGTTCGTCCACATATCCCATATAAAACAAAAATATATATATTAGAAAATAACAGAAACCCAATAAAATAAGATACATAAAAAACTTAATCCAGAAAACAAACCAAGTCAATACCAATGTTGAGACCCTTAGGCTCTAGGGTTTTCAACTTGTGTATCCAGAAGGTTTCCCTCTGGGATAACTTCTGGATTCTATCACCCCCTCGCCAGAATGGAAAAACTCTTTCAATGCCCATAAAACTAAATTCCTGGAAAGAAAATGATGGACAATTGGAACAGTGGGCCGAAACCGAATGAGTTGGGATTTTTTTCTTGATGTTATTTAGATGTTCAAGTATTCTAACCTTTAGAATCCTCTTTGTCCGTCCAACGTACTGTTTACCACACGGACATTGTAGTAGATAAACCACATAGTCCGTGTGGCAACTAATTTCAGATTTCACCTTAAAAGTTTCCCCTGTGGTGTTACTATGAAAGGCCTTGGTTTTAAGTGATGATGTGATGGTGCAGGCTTTACAGGTTCCACAGCCTCTAAAAAAGCCAATAGTCGAAGAAAAATGTGTATTAGGATGTTTAATGGCATAACTGGGAGCCAATAGATTCTTAAAATTCTTATTCTTTTTGTAGATCACCATAGGGCGGTCTGATAGAGACTCTCCTAAAACTGGGTCTTGGAGTAGAATGGGCCAGAATTCCTGTAGACTTTTTTTAATTTTATGATGATCAGTATTATATTGGGTTATGAAAGATGATTTAAAGTTTTGGTTTTCATTCACCCTACTTTTGTCTTCTAACAAAGAACTACGCTGCACTGAGCTAATAGAACGGATTTCTCTATCCAGAGAATTTTTATTGTAGCCCCTATCGGTAAGTTTTTTCTTAATATATGATGATTGTGTCTTGAAATCCTGAAGGTTAGAACAATTTCGTCTGACACGTGTGAACTGGCTCCTGGCTATACCACGTAGCCATGGTTTGTGGTGACAGCTTCGTTGGTGTACGTAGCCGTTACCATCTGTAGGTTTGAAGAAACACCTTGTCTGTATTTTTTCTTGATCACAAAAAAGGACAAGGTCCAAAAAATGGATTTCATATTTATTCCATTCTGGAGTGAAAACCAAATTGTACTGGTTCGCATTCAGGTATTGAACAAAATCTTGAAAATCAACTAAAGACCCCTTCCAAATAATAATAACATCATCAATATATCGCCGCCATAGGACCAGGTTCTCCCTCCAGCCATGCCCAGACCACACGAAAAATTCTTCCCATCTTCTCATGTAGGTGTTGGCATAGCTGGGGGCGAACCTGGTACCCATGGCGGTCCCAGTGATTTGTAAATAATAATCACCATTAAAGAAAAAATAATTGTGATCCAAAATAAATTGAACTGAAGACAAAATGAACTCTCTATGGCCTGTAGATAATGTATTGTCTCTGGACATATAGTGGTCGACTGACTCCAACCCCAAATGGTGGCTGATCACAGTATACAGAGAGGTCACATCCAATGTGGCCCAACTGTATTCCGGATTCCATTCGATGCATTCCAGCTCTTGTAAGAAGGATTTCGTGTCCCGCACATAGGAAGGTGCTCCCTGCGCGTACTTTTGTAAAAATGAATCCACGTAAGCGGATAGGTTGGCTGTTAGTGAATTCACTCCACTGATAATGGGGCGCCCTGGTGGATTAGGGAGGCGCTTGTGTGTTTTGGGGAGAAAATAAAAAATTGGTATGACAGGGTTCTTTTGGAACAAAAATTCAAGATTTTTTTGAGAAATGATCCCATTGGTGTATGCCTGATCTAAAAGTATTTTAAGTTCCGTATTAAAACGGAAGGTGGGGTCATTAGTTAGAATGGTGTAAGTACTTTTATCCCCCAGTATATTGGCAGATTCTTCTTCAGATTCTTCTTCTTTTTCGTGTGGTCTGGGCATGGCTGGAGGGAGAACCTGGTCCTATGGCGGCGATATATTGATGATGTTATTATTATTTGGAAGGGGTCTTTAGTTGATTTTCAAGATTTTGTTCAATACCTGAATGCGAACTAGTACAATTTGGTTTTCACTCCAGAATGGAATAAATATGAAATCCATTTTTTGGACCTTGTCCTTTTTTGTGATCAAGAAAAAATACAGACAAGGTGTTTCTTCAAACCTACAGATGGTAACGGCTACGTACACCAACGAAGCTGTCACCACAAACCATGGCTACGTGGTATAGCCAGGAGCCAGTTCACACGTGTCAGACGAAATTGTTCTAACCTTCAGGATTTCAAGACACAATCATCATATATTAAGAAAAAACTTACCGATAGGGGCTACAATAAAAATTCTCTGGATAGAGAAATCCGTTCTATTAGCTCAGTGCAGCGTAGTTCTTTGTTAGAAGACAAAAGTAGGGTGAATGAAAACCAAAACTTTAAATCATCTTTCATAACCCAATATAATACTGATCATCATAAAATTAAAAAAAGTCTACAGGAATTCTGGCCCATTCTACTCCAAGACCCAGTTTTAGGAGAGTCTCTATCAGACCGCCCTATGGTGATCTACAAAAAGAATAAGAATTTTAAGAATCTATTGGCTCCCAGTTATGCCATTAAACATCCTAATACACATTTTTCTTCGACTATTGGCTTTTTTAGAGGCTGTGGAACCTGTAAAGCCTGCACCATCACATCATCACTTAAAACCAAGGCCTTTCATAGTAACACCACAGGGGAAACTTTTAAGGTGAAATCTGAAATTAGTTGCCACACGGACTATGTGGTTTATCTACTACAATGTCCGTGTGGTAAACAGTACGTTGGACGGACAAAGAGGATTCTAAAGGTTAGAATACTTGAACATCTAAATAACATCAAGAAAAAAATCCCAACTCATTCGGTTTCGGCCCACATTTCCAATTGTCCATCATTTTCTTTCCAGGAATTTAGTTTTATGGGCATTGAAAGAGTTTTTCCATTCTGGCGAGGGGGTGATAGAATCCAGAAGTTATCCCAGAGGGAAACCTTCTGGATACACAAGTTGAAAACCCTAGAGCCTAAGGGTCTCAACATTGGTATTGACTTGGTTTGTTTTCTGGATTAAGTTTTTTATGTATCTTATTTTATTGGGTTTCTGTTATTTTCTAATATATATATTTTTGTTTTATATGGGATATGTGGACGAACATGCACAATTGGACTGTTCATCACGTATATTAGTCAAAATCGTACTAGGGAGTATTAATTTGTTATACTCTGCAATTAGGTAGGAATTCTAAAAATATTACTCTACTTATATTTGATAATAAAACGCTAGGAAATAACCCCATTTTTTGGGACATTAGATATATGTGTAACTCCACCTAATACTGGAGATTTTTTCTATAGGAACATCACAAAAATTCAAAAATATGCACTAATTTTAAAATTAATTATCATTAAATCACTTTTGTGGCACCAATCACATCTCAATAAATCAGTGGATATTGATTTGGGATATTAAATATATATATAATTCCACTTAATATTGGAGATTTTTTCCATAGGTAGATCATAAAATTGATTAAAATATACTATAACTCCATCTTATACTGGAGATTTTTTTGGGTACATCACAAAATTGACCTAAATTGATTAAAATATAAAAAAAATATATTATTCACAAAATAAATAAAAAATATATATTATTCACAAAATTTATTATTCTTAAAATTTATTCTTACGACATTGATCACATATTAACAAATCAATGAATATGAATATATATACGATATAGTCCAGTTGTGTATGTTACACTTTGTATATATGTTTTTTCCTGTTAAGTCCATATACACCATAAAAAAAAATAAAAATAAAAAAAAAAAAAAAAATTTTTTCTATTTTGTTCATCTTTCACTTTAAGAAATAGTGTGTGTCACTGTTTAACATAGCAGACAATAAGTGATTGATTATGCAAACAATTGTTACTAATCTCACAAAAATATGCAATCAATAAGGTTATTAATATTATTTTCTCTTCAGTAGATAGAATATATTGTTTTTTCCGGTTATATATTTGTGCTGAATTATAACGAAGGTGGAACGCATATGAACCGCTGGTGGAACGCAAATGGAACGCAAGTGGAACGCGGAAGTGCGGTTCAATTCCCACTTCCGGTTCCGGTTAGCCGAACGCGCCAAAATTTGATTACAGCAATATGAAGGAGATAGAAAGCAGCTGTCCAGCTCCCTCATGGAACCTATCAAGCAACGGATACTGGACACCACCCACGGAACCACCAATGGACATAGGGAGTAGCCCTATTTAAAGAGGACTCGGGGATGGGGGGAATAGGATGTATTTTTCACATGCTGTAATTGCATATTGATTTTACTTTATTCTGTATACGGTCCCTGATGAAGTTCTTTGTAGAACCGTTTTTCCTTTTAATATATTTTATATTGATGGTGATTATTCACTTTTAATCAATAAAAAACATCGTTTTCTACCATTACCCGTTTGGAGTCCTGAGCATCATTAAGGAAGCCAATAACGGAGCCAAGGGTTTACCAACCCCCCTATCCATCTAGGGGAGGCACCCTATGAGCGATATATTCTACTCTATTCTGTGAGTGCATTTGTATTCAGCGCAAAAAAACGTGTTAACTGTGCTTCACTATTGTTGCATTTTTTATGTTCCTTCAGATTAACTTCCAGCCGTATCCCGAAGTTCTGTGTGTTTTTTTGGTTATTTAACTAAGAGCATTGTGACCTTTCACCATTTCATCACATATCATCCAGATTTCTGACAACTTACAGGGTTAAACTCCAAACGTCAATTTTATTTGTAACATTTTCCAATTTTCACTTGGTTTACTGGGACTATGCCAGTTTTTTTTTTTTAACAAAAAGTAGTCTCATCTGCACAATACCCCATCATGTTATACCATTTGCAAAATAAGACAAATTGGGCTATTCAATGTGGGATAGTTTTATTACCTTCATGAAGCCATTTCATTAACAATATCTGCAAACCATTCACGTTTTTCGGGAACATATTCAATGAATGTGAATTGCACACACCTCTACCAGTTTAAAGACTGCATATGTATATTCTGCTTTATTTCCCGAGCACAAAATACCTCGCATACTTTTACAGGTATTTTAGGGACTTGTAGGATCAAATAAAAAAGCATGCTTTAATTTGTCCATGCCTCTTTGCTTTACTTTCCAGATGTGCTGTTTGGTAGAGTGAGACTATCTGTGTCATCATATTGACCAGTGTCAAACTTTGACACTCTTTCCCTTAACACTAACCCTATCCCCAACCCTTACTATCCCTTTGCTATGCTTCGTCCATTCTGACTGCCCAGTGCAAAGTACAGAGCTTATAACAATGATTTAAAGGGAGCTATGATTGAGATGCTCATTTGCAGAATGAAGAGTGGATCTCTACATTTAATTTTGACACCTTGCACATAAATGGATAATTTGGAAATCCTGGGAAATTACAGATCCCCTTAAATGGGACCTGAACATCTTATATAATTAATTCTCCTGTTCTACCATAATTAAACTAATTTTACACGCGCCTTAATCAAACATCAGATTTGTTCTTCAGTAAGTAGCTTACGGATAACGCAAACCTTCTGGTCACTGACTATGAGAGGCAGTTGTGGGACCTTTCAATGTGTGTGCTTTTGACCTCCAACACACAATACATCTGCTTTTCACATTTTTACCAAGATCAATAACTGCATCTGACAGCCAAAACACAGTCCAATGTTTATAGATTATTACTTGGCTGGCCCTAGTGTTTTATCTATGTTGATATGCATTCAAATTGCTTTTGGATTACATTAAAGGGTTATAAGGTGATGTAAAAATTAATCTGAATTAACTGGGCAGATTTTATTTGCTTTAAAACATTAAGATGAAAGCACCGCCACAAAACGTTTTTTTTTGTTTTGTTTTTAAATAAGTATTAACTTTGCATTTGAAATAATAGTCATTCTTTGCCTGGGGGAGATTATACATTGACTAAAATGTTTTGTTGCACAGCAATAATCTGGAGTATATCATTAGTATGCAAAGTTCAAGATGTGTTGCATGCTCTTGAATACAAATAATCCTAATGATGCTTTTTTCAAATATCCATTCACAATTGATTTACTATTTCATTTTATAATGTTTCAAGTTATGCCAAAGCCAAAGGGTAAATAAATTATAAGATATAAAACAATCAACACAAAATGGCTGTAAACATTAATTGTTTATGTCTTAGAAGCATAATATAAATAGAAAACATGTTGTATAAATATACAGCACACTTTTTATTGTATCCTGCAATGAGGTAAAGTACTACACCTCCTTATTGTATCATATTGTAGTTTAATAATATTATTATTTGTGTTGATGCCAATGGTAATTCGATAAATATAGGGTTGACCAAAATTCAAAATAGGATTTGACAGGTAAATAACTTATTTGTTAGTAGTTAAATTTTTTTTTTAATTTTTTTTGCAGGTACATATTATAACTGATGCAATATATAGGGTTTGTCCAGCTAGGGGAAACAAGAACAATTCAACGTAGTGCAACACAGTGTAATCAAATATTGGTGTATATTAAGTGCCAATTGGCCACTCACACTTTAGAGCCAAATAAAGAGCCTTCAGAAATTATTTGGTGTAAGTCTTCTCAATTCTTGGATTTTATTGGTGTCAGTCTCGTCCATGAAGAAAAAATGATAAAGTGCAACCAAATAAGATAACCATATAAATAAAGTGCACACTGCAAAATGTATTTACTTACACAGAAGTAAACAGTGGTAGGTGAAACTGGTATCACCTTGATGAACCTTGAGAAGACTTACACCAAATAATTTCTAAAGCCTCTTTCAGAAATATTTGATTACACAGTGTTGCACTATGTTGTATTGTTCTTGTTTCCCTAGCTGGACAAACCCTATATATTGCATTTGTACTAACTCATGATTTGAGGAGATCTTTGGGTAACTCCATTGCTAGAAGGGAAGTTAAGTGTTCAAATATATGCACTTTAGCTCACTCAAGCACTTTATAATTTTTTAAGGCGGAATATTGCAATTACATATTTGTGTTCAGGGCATCAAAGCTGTAGAACTAGAGGTATAAAACATACAGGGATGAGGCAAAGTCGGTTGTGGTGTTCCAGAACCGTCGATGCGGTAGACGTGAAATAAAAAAGGGCCTACCTTGTATAAATATAATAGAAAGAGGGAAGTGGTGGGTGGGGCAAATCACCAGAACTGAAACGGTAGTGAGGAGGGGTCTGGCGCTCCTTAAGAAGGGAAACCAAGTCCCTCCCACAACTACAGGCTCAGCCTTCCATGTATGCACTTTTCTTCATTCAAGTACTTTGATTGTGTGATATTGTGAAAGACACTGTTTTGTTGTATCTGTATTTTTCCACATATTATAACTGAGTTTTGGAAGATTCATCATGGTTAATTTAACGAAGGAACAATCAGTAAAAATTGTGGAGTTTTATTTTCAAAACTAAGACAGCTGTTTGGCAAGTGGATAGTTGTAAGAAATTCCTAGATAAATTGGCTACCATGTTTGCTTGACCTTTCATCTCCTAATAACTTTCTGTTGGGATATCTGAAAGAGCGGATGTATGTGAACAAACCCTGTATACGTGAGCAGTTCAATTAGAGTGTCCGTGCAGAAATTCTAACGCAAGTGCCTCAAATATTAAAGGGACTCTATAGTCTACATATAAAAGCAAGAAAGACAGGTCCCCCAGCCTTCCTTCTTGCTTTTATATGAACTTACATTTAATTAAAAAAAAATTTGAGGTGTTTTTATATTAAAAACTTACCTCCGTTCCAGCGCCGAGCTCCCAGCCATGCCGCGCCCCCTTTTTCGTCAAAATGATGAAATCGCGGGGCCCAATAGGACGCTTCTCTGAGAGAAGCGTCAGGGCGATGTGGTGCGCATGCGCGGCTTCGCGCTGCACCAATCGCGTTCTTCATAGAGCGGCATTGACAGCCGCCCTATGAAGAACCTGAGCGCTTTACCGCGCATGTGCGCGGAATGCGCGTTCGCGAGCTGAGCTGTCTGACTGATAGCTCAGCTCGCTTTCTAAAACTATATCAATAAGGGGGAACCTACTGTCCCCCCCGGGCCCCCACCCCTGAGCGGCGGGTGGGGGCCCTAAAATGATCAATAAGGGGGGGGGACCTACTGTCCCCCCCGGACCCCACCCCTAAGCGGTGGGTGGGGGCCCTAAAATTCACAATAGGGGGGGACCTACTGTCCCCCCCCGGCCCCCACCCCTGTGCGGCGGGTGGGGGCCCTAAAATAAAAATAAGGGGGGGGACCTACTGTCCCCCCCCGGGCCCCCACCCCTGTGCGGCGGGTGGGGGCCCTAAAATTCACAATAAGGGGGGGACCTACTGCCCCCCCCCGGCCCCCACCCCTGAGCGGTGGGTGGGGGCCCTAAAATTATCAATAGGGGGGGACCTATTGTCCCCCCCCGGCCCCCACCCCTGAGCGGTGGGTGGGGGCCCTAAATACAAAGGGGGTGGGGACCCTAGTTAACCCTCCCCCCCCCAAAAAAAATATCTCCCTACCTACCTCCCTCACCCTAAAAATAATGAGTGGGGACCCTTTAACTAAAAACCTGTAAAGAAAAAAAATAAGATAAAAACAACTTACCATTCGATGTTTTCTTTCTTCTAAAATCTTCTTTCTTCAGCCCCCCAAAAGGCCAAATAAAAAGCCATAATAACCGACGCAATAAAAAAAAAAAAAAAAAAACCCGAGCGCAAAAAAAATAATCCATCTTCACCCATGGAGGGCTCCGCGCAGACTGAGCTCCGCAGGGTGGGGGAAGGCTTATAAAGCCTTGCCCCGCCCTGCAATTAGGCTAAGAACACTCTGATTGGTGGGTTTAAGCCAATCAGAGTGCTCTTTGTCATTTTACAAGCGTGGGAAAATTCCAAAGAACTTTCCCACGCTTGTAAAATGACAAAGAGCAATGTGATTGGATGGCTTGAAATCCATCCAATCACAGTGCTCTTTGTCATTTTACAAGCGTGGGAAAGTTCTTTGGAATTTTCCCACGCTTGTAAAATGACACAGAGCACTGTGATTGGATGGATTTCAAGCCATCCAATCACATTGCTCTGTGTCATTTTACAAGTGTGGGAAAATTCCAAAGAACTTTCCCACGCTTGTAAAATGACAAAGAGCACTGTGATTGGATGGCTTGAAATCCATCCAATCACAGTGCTCTGTGTCATTTTACAAGCGTGGGAAAATTCCAAAGAACTTTCCCACGCTTGTAAAATGACAAAGAGCACTCTGATTGGATGGCTTGAAATCCATCCAATCACAGTGCTCTGTGTCATTTTACAAGCGTGGGAAAATTCCAAAGAACTTTCCCACGCTTGTAAAATGACAAAGAGCACTCTGATTGGCTTAAACCCACCAATCAGAGTGTTCTTAGCCTAATTGCAGGGCGGGGCAAGGCTTTATAAGCCTTCCCCCGCCCTGCGGAGCTCAGTCTGCGCGGAGCCCTCCATGGGTGAAGATGGATTATTTTTTTTTGCGCTCTGGTTTTTTTTTTTTTTTTTTTTTTTTTTATTGCGTCGGTTATTATGGCTTTTTATTTGGCCTTTTTTGGGGCTGAAGAAAGAAGATTTTAGAAGAAAGAAAACATCGAATGGTAAGTTGTTTTTATCTTATTTTTTTTTCTTTACAGGTTTTTAGTTAAAGGGGCCCCCCTCATTATTTTTAGGGTGAGGGGGTTAGGTAGGGAGATAAGTTTTTTTTTTGGGGGGGAGGGTTAACTAGGGTCCCCCCACCCACCGCTCAGGGGTGGGGGCCGGGGGGGACAATAGGTCCCCCCCTTATTGATAATTTTAGGGCCCCCACCCGCCGCTCAGGGGTGGGGCCGGGGGGGACAATAGGTCCCCCCTTATTGATAATTTTAGGGCCCCCACCCGCCGCACAGGGGTGGGGGCCGGGGGGGCAGTATGTGCCCCCTTATTTTTAATTTTAGGGCCCCCACCCGCCGCACAGGGGTGGGGGCCGGGGGGGCAGTATGTCCCCCCCTTATTTTTTATTTTAAGGCCCCCACCTGCCGCACAGGGGTGGGGGCCGGGGGGGGACAATAGGTCCCCCCTTATTGATAATTTTAGGGCCCCCACCCGCCGCACAGCGGTGGGGGCCAGGGGGCAGTATGTCCCCCCTTATTTTTTATTTTAAGGCCCCCACCCACCGCACAATGGTGGGGGCTGGGGGGGGACAATAGGTCCCCCCTTATTGATAATTTTAGGGCCCCCACCCGCCGCACAGGGGTGGGGGCCGGGGGGGCAGTATGTGCCCCCCTTATTTTTAGGGCCCCCACCCACCGCTCAGGGGTGGGGGCCGGGGGGGGGAGGAGAGTAGGTCCCCCCCCCCCTTCAACCACTATTGTGGCCAGACAGCATCCCTGTGGGTTCGGGCTTCAGCTGTCAGCTGAAGCCACGCCCACAGCAGTGCTGACAGGCTGTCAGCACAGAAAGCGCGTTCACAGTGCTTTGTGTGCTGATAGCCCGTCTGATGCATTCACCCAGAATGCATCGGACGAGAGGCCTTTTTAGGGCCTCTGAACTCGGAAGTCCCTCTGGTGGCCGTCTGATTGACTGCAACAAGAGGTGTTCCAAGCTTCCAATGTAAACACTGCATTTTCTCAGAAAATACAGTGCTTACAAGAAAAAGGCTCCGGGTAGCTGTAGCACTCTCCTAAACAACCTCATTAAGCTGAAGTTGTTCAGGTGACTATAGTGTCCCTTTAACTAATGCTATGAAGAATACAATCAAAAGAGTTCGACAAATTAGTTAGCAAACTAAGCTAATTTAAAATATGTCATATTCTATATCTAGTCAAACAAATATCCATACGTTAAGCATTCATTGTATATAATATAACTGAAATTGGTCTAGTAATAAAAAAAGTTATTAACTCCTCAAACCCTACTCTGAATTTTGACCCACCCTATAATTTGAGTAAAGAAATATGTTCTTTAGAGACCTGAGCTAAACTCTTAAAATGGAAACAAAACGAATAAGGCATATATAGTGTACTTTTTATATTTAGTTTACCCATTGTTTATTCTTATACAAATTGACATAGCAGTCAATTCTCCACAATATACAGTAACTTTTGAAAGTCAAACATTATTGCTATACTTTTGTACCAAGAAACACATAAACAAGGCTTTGAGCACACTGAGTAAACTATATAAGATGTAACTGTGCATATTTAATGTGTGAATTATATGTTTTCATAGTAGTATTAGCGTGTTAGTCAAAATACAGAGTAAGTTGCAGTGTAAAGGATTTTTGAAAACATATTACAGTTTAAATTAGTTCAAAATTAATACAAACCCTATACATTTATTTTCAAATAAACATTTTTAAAGGCAACATGATAAAATATATTCTTTTCAAATATTTTTATTGAACTTTTATAAACAAAGCAAACAATAAATATATAGCATGATACATGATTGCTAATAACATATTAGTACAATATGTATATACTTTAACACAAATTTATTATGAAAAATTGTAAGCATGGAATAACCATGTTCAGTATTATATATGTATCATTCTGTGTCACAATTTTAAGATATTCTGTGCTGCTATTGTTTTTTTTTTTGTGGTGGAGAGACTCTATAAACTTTACCCCCAGTGTGTTGCAACCCAATATTAATGCAGTGTGTGAGATATGTGCAATAACCTGAATAGCTTGCTGTTTACAGTATCAAGGAAATATGTCAGAAATTTTTAAAAAAGAACATGCGTTAGAGAAAATCTAATATTTAATAATATTGAGACCAGTTTACTTATTTAAATACATTGTTTAGTTATTTTTCTCGTCAGTATGTGGATCTGGTCACACATAACTAGTAAACATGTTTTTTCAAATGGAAAGTTTTTAGAATTTGAAATAGTGTACATGGTTATTTTGTTGCCTCCAATTGATACTGGTTTTCGGTTTTATTATGCTGCAATTAAAGGGACACTCCCGGCAGAAAAACAAGTAAAGCTCAAATTAAAGCTAATAAGCTCAAATACCTGTGGTTAGTTTCCTTTCTTTCCATTCTGTGTAATTGTCCTGCAGTGCTGTAAAATGTTTTATGTTTTCAGCAGTATAACACATCCCTCTTAGCCATCCTCTCTTGAATTCCAACATGTTCCCGATTCTCAGTCTCTGAAAGAAATGCACCTTTTACAGCCAATGAAAATAGAGGCATGTCTTCTGTAGTGTAAGGAATGCTCACAGCACAGACTGCCCTACATAGACAAGGCTAGAGCCCATATGTGCTCCTCTCCCTTCCTCCCTTTAATGCAAGTAATAGATTATCCTCCAGCCCCTGTCAGTCCACCTCCCTACCCACTGTTAACCCCTTCCGTGCCAATCCCTGTCAGCCAACCGGCTGCATGTTATCAGAAAATAGTGGCAGACATTCTGCATTCTGCGCATGTGATGTTCTTGGACTTTCCAGCATTATAATAACCCTAAGCACAAGGCCAACTGACCTTCCAGTGGTTACAGCAGAAAAAGGTTCTGGAGTGGCTATCACAGTCTCCTGACCTTAATATCATTGCGCCACTCTCGCCACTGCGTTTTATGCAAGCTGAACAAAGACTTTACATGACCTGGAGGCATTTTGCCAAGAGAAATGGGCAGGTATACCACCTGCAGGAATTAGGGGCCTCATAGGCAACTATTGCAAAAGACTGCATGCTATCATTGATGCTAAAGTGGCAATACTCAGTATTAAGAACTAAGTGTATGCATACTTTTGAACAGGGGTCATTTTATTCTTTTTATTTTTGCCATGTTTTGTTTTATGATTGTGCATTGTGTTATAACCTACAGTTGCATATGAATCCCATAAGCTCACTCATGCTTTTTTTTTTTAAATGGTATATATATATATATATATATATATATAATGTTTGTATATTGTATTTTTTTTAATATTGTACCCTATTGTGATAATGCAATGTTATGTGGACCCTGGACATACCTGAACATGAGAGAAATATCAATGTATCCTTCTTCGTAAAATATATGATAGATAAATAAATAAATAAATAAATAAATATGACCAATTCCCCAAGGGTATAGAAACTTTTGAGCACAAATGTATATATATATATGTTCCTTCTTTTTATTGTAATATGAGTGTAAGCATTTAATCACAGAACAATATATTTATATAATGCATTTATTCTGTATCCAATCTTCTAATATTAATGTAAACAAAAATATGGTGCATTAGGAGACATATTCATGTATTTTTGTGACTAAAGAAATAAAAGGATTTAAACAGATCACTATAAAATATTTTGTAGGAAGACAATAATAAACATGTGAATGAGGCGCTTAAAAAAATGTGATTAATAAATAAATACGTGCAAAAATAGCAGCACCTTAAAGTGCACTAGCCCAAAACACATTATATTAAATAAATACAAAATAAAAGGTTCGCTGTGTCTTTAATACAAAATACATATATAACACACAAATATAGTGAAACTGTAATTCAATATACAGCTTCACCCTAGTAAAGTGACTTTTTTGTGCAGAAATAATTTTTCTTTAATGTGCAAAATATATAAAAGTGCACTAAACAAATGCAAAACCCCCTGTGTGATTTAGTACATATAGAACCCAAACATAATAACAACTTACACCAAAGAACCAATGTAGTGAAGTTAATACTCCACATGGGAGGACATAAAAGAGAGAAAAAATATGTATAGGGTAATATTGTAAGGCAGTGAAAATAGACTTAAAAGGGAATTGAAATAAAACTCACAAACAGAGAGCAGAAAAGTCTGCTCTTACTGTAATCGCTTGAATAGGACTCCATTGCAGCCAATGTAGATGATAGACAACGTCTTTATTAGCAAGTGCATTAAAATAAAAAGCTGACAATCAGCTAAGGATAGAATATCACCAGATCCCTCTGTGATAACAGTCCGTCGTTCTGTGTGGCCACCGGCTTCTCTACTCTCCGTCAGGCTCAGGCTTGATTGGGATACTTCCGAGAGGCGGGGTTAGCCTGAGGACGTCTCCACCAAGTCAGATGACGCGTTTCGCTGAATCACCGGCTTCATCAGATCTAATGAAACGCATCACCCAAAGCAAGGTGAATCAGTTGCTAGAGCGTAGCAGCATGCATTCTAGGGTAAGAAGAGGTGGAGGCAACAACTGACTCCAATTCCATTGTGTCCTGATGGTCATGGAAGCTTGCTTGATCATAAGAAATATGAGTGCACTTTTACGTCAGCTCACCTTTGCTGGGGTCCTCACTGCTCTCTCACCGCTGATGGTTAACCAAGAGTGAGTCCCTAAACTCTAGTGGGCCCCCGTGCCACTGCACCTGCCTCTCCTCCAGAAGTTCCACCCCTGACCCCTGGTAATTTGGACAGAAAAAATGGAACTGGTAGGTTGGGCAGAAAATATGGAACTTTCTTCATTGTGCATTTAGAATTTCTCATCTGTCAATAGCCTTCTAGACCTCACAGGAGCCAGATGTGGATGGTAGCATGTTCATCCCTCCTTTGTTTTAATAAACCCCTTCCTGATGGACGGGGGCATGGCCACCCCAATGAGGAACTTTAGAATTTCCCTCCCATTTTTTTAATGGATATCCCACCTGCAGGCCATAGGTGGGGAATTTTTATTATAATTATTATTATAAAATTGTCCCCACATGATGACCATATGCCAGGTCACCCCCATGAATTAGACAATATATGATAAACAAGTTTTGGTTTATTCAAATCATTTTGCCTGAAATGATATGAAGGACTTAAGTTGGATGAACTGAAATGCCACATTGACAAAATTCTGTTTATCTGAACCAAAATAGTTTTTTTTTCAGATGCATCAATTGGGACAATTTTTTCTTGCCATGTATAACTCCAATAATGAATAATAAAATCTTTAAGGTTTCTAGCCCTTGTTTTCGGTATAGGTGGGCAACTGAACACTTTGAAAAAGGTTGTTATTGTGTTACTATTTTTTTAGTTTTGCGACTTTATTTTTAATACAAAGTACAAAATATAGTGTTTTTATTTACTTTGGACCTACCTGATTTCCTGATTTTATCTAAAAGACTGCTACATTGCTTTCCTTGGTGGGGAATATACCATCCATGATAGAATGATTGAGCAAAAACTATTTTGCTCTCCAGCAGTGATTGCCTATCTTTTTATTGATTTTAACAGCGAGCACTGTATTTTTTTTATTTCCTATATTATCCTTTATGCCATTTTTGTGAAAACTTGCTACGATACGTCTGCATGTCAATGTCAAGTGTGAACTCCAGAATATCCAAGAGCATGGATCACTCCTATGTAAACCTGTCACTGAGAGACACCAACAGGTCAATATAAATTGAGAGTGTACATCCAAATACTTATTGTCACTACTCTTTAGTGTACTAAATGCACTACATTATATTAGTGCTGTTTTCTGTTTATATTCTATACCACCTCAAGCTCTGTCACTGGATCAAGATATCAAGTATATCCACAGGTGGGGATTGTACGACCCAAACACATATATTTGGAGCTAATTGACAGCTCTAAAAGACTATAAGTGCAATTCTTTTATTTACCTCATCGATACTATAATAATAATAATCTAATAATAATTTAAGATTTTACAGCGCTTTTCTCCCTGTGAGACTCAAAGTACTTTACAAGTATACAAACATAAAGACATAAACGTTAGGAGTTTCTGAAGGTCAGGTGAGTGGACTGAATGCCTGATGGAAGAGGTGGGTCTTCAACTTTATTTAAAACGTCTGTAAGGACGGTGCCTCTCTGATTGTGCATTGTAAAGAGTTCCAGAAGGTAGGGGCAGCGTGGCTGAATGCCCTGGTACTGTGGTCCTTGATTGTTTAAGGCTTTGAAGTTTAGCAGGCCAATTTTAAAATATGTTCGCCATTTAGTTGGAAGCCAATGCAGGGAGTGGAGAACAGGTGTTAGGTGGCAGAAGCGAGTTTGATTGGTCAGTAGTCTGGCTGCTGCATTTTGTACAGTCTGAAGGTGATGGAGTTCTTATTCTGGGAGTCCCAAGTAAAGTACATTGCAGTAATCTAGCCGAGAAGATACAAATGCATGAATTAATGTTGGCATATCATCAGGTGGATTTAAGTGTTGTATCCTGGCTATGTTTTTCAGGTGAAAGTAGGCCGATTATATTATGGAGGAAATCTGCTGTTTAAATGATAGTCCAGAGGCAATCAGCACTCTGAGATTTCGTAACTTTGATGAGCCTCGAGCCTCCAAGCTCCAGGCCAGTTGGGTGATCATGGGATATTTTTGTTGCCCGGGGTCCCCTCACCAAGAGTAACTCTGTATTGTCTGGGTTCACTTTAAGCCAACTAGTTTTCATCCATTCTATGAGGTTTGCTAAGCAACTGTTGATGTGTCATGTTGGGTGTGTGGTATCTGGAGCAAAGGAGAAATAGAGTTGTGTGTCATCAGCGTAACAACGATACCTTAGGCCATGTCACCTAATGATGTGTCCCAGTAGTAGCAAGTAAATGGTGAATTGCATGGGAGACAAGATGGATCCTTGTGGAACTCCGCAGGCCAGTTCTGTTGGTGCTGATGAGCTTGATCCTGATGTTACTCTCTGATCTACCAGTGAGGAAAGACTTAAACTAGTTAAGGACTGTGCCTCCTAGATCACAGATGTGCTGCAAGCGCTATATTAAATGCAGCTGAGAGACCCAATAGTATTACGATGGAGTAATCACCTTTTTCTCTCGCCAGAAGGAGATCATTTAGCACTCGGACTAGCGCTGTTTCAGTGTTGTGGCAGCATCTGAAACCTGACTAGAAAGGATCAAATATGTTCATACTTGATAGATGGGCCTCCAGTTGAGCTGCCACTACTTTTTCCATTATTTTTCCCAGTAATGGAAGGTTGGATAATGGTCTGTAATTAGCCATGCAGCCTGGGTCTAATAAAGGTTTCTTTAGGAGTGGTTTTACCACAGCTTCTGTTAGAGGATCGGGGAAATCTCCAGTTTTTAGTGAACACTGCACTATTTTTGTGAGGGCTAGGGCAAGTGCTTTAATGCATGTAGATATACGCTGAGTTGGAGCGGTGTCTAAGTCACACGTAGTGGGGTATAACTTTTGCATGGTTCTTTTAACTCCCTTTATATCCACATTTTTAAAAGTGGACCATAAACTGGGGCAATCTGGCATTCCATTGTAGTGGTTCTGGTGTGTAACTGTTTGGCCTGCTGTGATAGAGGCTCGTATTGAGGAAATCTTTTCTCTGAAGATCGCAAATGCTTCACACTTACCCTGAGAAAAGTTGGTGGGGAAATGCATGCAAACTGGTTTTCAGAGCCTTTCTACTGCACGAAACAGTTGCCTGGGTCTATTGTGGGAGAGTGCAATTTTGTGTGATAAAAATGAAGATTTTTTCTGAGTTATCTTGAATTGATATTCATTCAGATGTTTGGTAAGAGCACCTTTATCCTCTGGATCATGTGTCCTGCGCCACTTTCTCTTGAGTTTACGGCCTGTTCTCTTCATTTCTCTGATGGTGCTATCAAACCACGGTGCATTGTGCATATGAGAGTTGGTGCAATGCTTTTTAGGGTGTCTCTCATGGTTTTGTTGTAGAGTTGAACTAAGGAGCTGGGGTCTTTACAGGTGCCCATTAGTTCACTTAGATCCATATGTGATGTTACACCCAATGGCGTCATCCCTTTTAATGAGCTGTGTTTGACCAGTTTCTGAGGCTGGGGTCTGGCTGATTGTTATACAATGGAGACGTGAATGGAGTGGTGGTCTGACCAAACAACTGGATTTACAGTTACTGGTGACACTTCTAGTCCAGACAGGAACACTAGATGACCTTTTCTGTGGGTGGAAGTGGAGACGATTTGTGTGAAGCCGAGTGCACTCATCAAGCTGAGGAGATCCTGCCCAAGCAGGTATAGTGTGTCATCAATCCAATTGTTGAAGTCTCCCAATATAAGCCATCTGGGGTGTTGAAGGATTCAACCAGTCAAAAGGCCTGAGAGTTCCTGAATAAATTTCTTCCCATCTCCTGGGGGTCTGTATATTAACTGAATCCAGAGTCCTCTATCTATTGAGAGGCTGGCAGCTACGCATTCAAATTATTGGGTTTTGTGGACTGATATTGGTCTGGGATTTAAGGAGGATTTCACACAGATCATAACTCCACCTCCCTTGCGATCTTGTCTCAGGCGGTGGAACACTGTGTAATTACCTGGAATAGCTGTCTCTAGAATCTGCCCCACATTTTCATCTAGCCATGATTCTGTAATGCACGCTAATTCACATGTTTCAATAAGGTCGGCAATAATAGCTGTTTTATTCCTTATTGATGTAGCATTGCACAGGATTGATCTGATAGGACAGTCTTGGGATTCTGAGTTTTTGCTCTGTACTTTGGAAAAAACTTGTCTTCTAACGGGGATCCCACAAAGATGTTTCCTTGATTTGATAGTGCGGTTTTTGTGGCTTCCATGTTGAATTACTACAATTGGGCTTGCAGGTAGACACGGTTGTGGAGCAACTGTGATAGTGTCAGGAGATTGAACTTTAAGTTTTCATTTTCCTCATCAACAGTCCCTTTGAAGATGATTTTAGGGTAACCACTAGCGAGGAACTGAATACAGCGACTGCTTTTTGGGGGTCTGATGGAATACAGATATGAGGGAGTACAGGTGATCATTCCCTCAGCAGTGAAGGAGTTATAATAGCTTCTAGTTTTTGTAGGGATGTTAGCACTGGGGTTGGTTACATTGCCCTGCTCTATTGCATCCAGGCCAGAATGAGGTGTGAGATTTTGCACTTCATGCTGCTTTGTAGATAACAGATAAGAAAGCATGCATGCAGGTCAGATTACAGGAGTTCAAAACCAATGTGTTTTAGTGAAATAGTTTTCATCAATTAGTTTCCTTGGTGTTTAGAAATGAAATCTGAGCATTGCTGAATGGATGATCAAATATAAAACCAAATTTACAAATGAAGGGGAGTCATTTTTTTTTTGTTTAAATGTACCTTGTTTGTGGTGCTCAGCTGAATCTCTTGGTAGTAAGATGGTCTAGTGGAAGTATATTTCAATCCATGGTGTGTCTCATAGTCACCGATTTTTGTGCCGATAGTCACCAAAACAACATTTGCTTAATGAAGCAGTTTTGGTGTATAGATCATGCTCCTGCAGTCTCACTGCTCAATTCTCTGCCGTTTAGAAGTTAAATAACTTTGTTTATGAACCCTAGTCACACCTCCCTGCACGTGACTTGCACTGCCTCCCTAAACACTTCCTGTCAAGAGTCATCTATAGTTTATCCTTCCTTTATTGCAAGTTCTGTTTAATTTAGATTTTCCTATCCACTGCTATGTTAATAGCTTGCTAGATCCTGCAAGAGCCTCCCATATGTGATTAAAGTTCAACTTACAGAGAAAGAGATACAATTGTTTAAGGTAAAATCTGATTAAAAGTGAAACAATTTTTTTCCATGCAGGCTTTGTCCACCAGAGCCAGGGGAGGTGTGAGAAAGGGTTGCATAAACAGATAAAAGTGATTTAACTCATAAATGGCAGTGAATTGAGCAGTGAAACCTGAGAGGCATGGTCTAACACAAAAAACTGCTTAATTAAGCTGAAGTTGTTTAGGTGACTATAGTGTTCCTTGAATAATGAATGTTTACAGAGTTGAGGATAAAGTTGTAAACATGCTGTTCGCTCCTCAAATCCTTTTTAGTCTTACAGAAATATAAACAGTGTTTATGATATTAGGTAACATAAGACATTTATAAATTAGTTTGTAGATTTCTACCAGCAATATTCTGGTGTGCTATTTTCCTGCTCACCTATTTGTCTCTAAAATATGATGTTCTCTTATCAATTCTTCATAATTTGATGCTTTATAATTAACCTCTTACTTTAAGACCCATCATTTATATTGAAAATATAAGTTATATAAGTTATATAAGTTAAGTCATTCCCAATATTCCACTATCCTGACCAAAGTGATTCATGATCTACTTGTTCTCTTCCTACCACTCTTACAATCCCTTGTGTGTTTCTTTCACAGGTTTGGCTTTCCCTTCTCTACATCTCTCAGTTGGAGTTTCTCAAGACTCTGAACTGGAACCTCTTATTTTCTGAATTTCCACAGCCTCTCTTGATGACCTTATGTCATCATATGGTTTTTAAAATCACTTGTATGCCGGATGGAACATTGCCTTGGTATGCTCTGACCTCATTCACCCTTACTTAAATATATCACCAAATCTTGTTACTTTCACCCTAAAATATTTCTCAGAAAGCATTTGCTCCTATCTCACTCAGTACACAACTAATATGCGTGTCCATGCTCTCATCATTTCCTCCCTCTGCTAAATGTCCAGAAAGTCCATAATGACTGTCTTTGCCATACTCATTAACCTTATATCCTGGAACACTCACAGCCCACCACTCTGCCATATGCTACACAAGCTTTCTGTTTCATATAAGATTCAGTTCAAAGTTCTTGTACTTACCTACCTTGTAGTTACCTACAACTCTCTATGCCCCAGTTTACATTTCCTTCTTCGTTGATATGCTACTATCTCATCCTCACAAATGCACCCAGACTCTTTCTTGAAGCAATTCTCCAGATCTGCCCCCCACTTTACAGAATGCAATCCCACTCCACATTTGACTCTCCCCATCTCTGCAGTCCTTAAAAAACCTTAACTCCTCATCCTTTATAGCGTTCCTCTGCTGTCTTTCATCTACTATGCTCCCTCCTCCCAAACACTATATTTTCTAGTTGATTATTACGTTTTGTCATTTTATGACAAGGAGAAAAAGCTACGCAACATATATTTGCAGGATTTTATTAAGAACATTTAGATACTTTGCGGTGCAAAGAAATAACATAAGATACAGATAAAAATCTTACCACTGCCGTCCAGCCCATACATTTAAAAGAATAAAATATGTGTTTTTATAGACATCATAAAGACTGAGGTTACTATTGAAATGTGTATTGTTTATTTTATTATTACTTTAAATTTGTGCGGTGGGTGCTTAGAAGTAAAATGTTAACATCATTTATATACTGAAAAAGGTGAAGGGGAGGAGAGATTGTGATTGACTTCTTAAGGTTTTATTTGCTTTTTTTGCTGTATTTATCAGGCATAAACTCTTTTGGACTTACTCTTTGGACTCTTGATTATTATTCATTATCCATATTTCAAGCTCTTTTTGGTTTTTCATCTTGTATGTATTTTCTCTTTGATAGTGTATTGTATATGTGCTTGTATAGTTTATAATCAGGTTTTTTGTTTTTTTTTTTCACCTGTGGCGCTGCCTCCTCCTTTACCTTTTTTAGTTTTGTCTACTCTAAAGGGCCTGTGAGGGAGCCCTATTGTTCAGGTGTGCTGCCTTATAGTTATCTCTGTAAGATCTAGTATATTAGCGCTGATCCTTTGTACATATCATTTATATACTATTTATAATTATATTTTATAACAAATCTCATTAATTGAGTGTTTAATGTTGGTGGAGTTCTCGACTAACTAGAGTCTACATTTGTATTTGAGCCAAGTGTAAGGCACCTCTACACACTTTAGAAAGAGCATGATAATGGCTCTTTAAAACATGGGTGTCTACATATGTTCTCCCTTTGTATGCTTTATGTAGTTTGTACAATGTATGTGTGTATTTTCTATTTTTTATTTTAATGTATACATAGAGACAACTGTTGTCGGACAACAGAAGTTGTAAGGTATAGCTTATTTTTTCCAATTAATTTTTTTTATTAATCAAGATAGTATTACAGGATATAACATTTCATAAGAATAACATGTTTCAACATTTTAAAGATTACAATAGGTTAAACAGTATATCAAGGCATATTATCATGTTAATATGTATAACACAGAAACATACATACTTACAGACATATAACTAATTATTTTATTTTCATATATCTCAAAAGGAAAATAATCCTTCTTTAGAGATGTCGTGAAAATAAAATTTTCCGTTTGCGAAAGTGAATTTCTGCAAATGTTCGCGAACGGGCAAACCGGGCGAACCGCCATAGACTTCAATAGGCAGGCGAATTTTAAAACCCACAGGGACTCTTTCTGGCCAAAATAGTGATGGAAAAGTTGTTTCAAGGGGACTAACACCTGGACTGTGGCATGCCGGAGGGGGATCCATGGCAAAACTCCCATGGAAAATTACATAGTTGATGAAGAGTCTGGTTTTAATCCATTCCTAAATTGTTTGGAATAACGTGCTTTAAAACATCAGGTATGATGTTGTATCGATCGGGTAGTGTAAGGGTTACACCCGCTTCACAATGACAGACCAAACTCCTCGTTTAACGCACCGCAAACAACCGCAAACAGCCCAATTGCACAACGGCAAACTCCCCATTTGCACAAGGTTGGATACCAAGCTAGCCATGCCCCATTCCTTGTCCTCACTGATGTCATTGAAGGTCTCTTCCTCCACCCAGCCACGTACAACACCAAGGGTCCCCGAAAGGTGACAACAAGCCCTCTGGGACGACGCCTGCTGTGTTTGGTCTTCCACCTCCTCAAAGCCACCTTCCTCCTCTGACTCCTCTTCTTCAGACTCCTCTCTCTGCGTTGCCTCTCTCTGCATTATTATAAGGTGTGTTAAGTAGTACTATTCCTATCAGTTTAATCTTTGTTATGTCCCCTATCAGGGGACGTGTATATGGCATCGATTTTAGGAACCGGGAGATGGAAAAAGATGCTTGGTCGGTCCTCCTACTTCAAATTTGGGGCACTGCGCGTGCTATCTAATGTGCCACCAGATAGGAGTGGTGTGTTAAGTAGTACTATTCTTATCAGTTTAATCCCTGTTACGTCCCCTATCAGGGGACGTGTATATGGCATCGATTTTAGGAACCGGGAGATGGTTAAAGATGCTTGGTTGGTCCTCCTACTTCAAATTTGGGGCACTGCGCGTGCAATCTAATGTGCCACCAGATAGGAGTGGTGTGTTAAGTAGTACTATTCTTATCAGTTTAATCTCTGTTACGTCCCCCTCATCAGGCCTTTTTTAGTCGAATGTATCGCCCACTGTCAGACCCTTCGGGATCCATCCCTCATTTATCTTAATAAAGGTGAGGTAATCTAGACTTTTTTGACCTAGGCGACTTCTCTTCTCAGTGACAATGAGCCCCAAAATGGGCCCTAAATACCAATAGGGGGGACCTAATGTCCTCCCCCCTGACCCCACCCCTGAGCGGCAGGTGGGGGCCCTAAATACCAATGGGGGGACCTATTATCCTCTCCCCCGGCCCCCACCCCTGAGCGGCGGGTGGGGGCCCTAAATACCAATAGAGGGGGACCTTTTGTCCTCCCCCCGGCCCCCACCCCTGAGCGGCGGGTGGGGGCCCTAAATACCAATAGGGGGGGACCTATTGTCCTCCCCCCAGCCCCCACCCCTGAGCGGCGGGTGGGGGCCCTAAAAAAATGTCCCCCCTGCTGACTAGGGGTCATTACAAAATTTAAAAAATTAACGTGTAACCAAAAACACGCACACACAGCACCTCTCTCTCTTTCTCACTCTCTCTCTCTTTCACACACACACACACACACACAAACACGCACACACACACACACACACATTGGGGTTCACTGTGTGTGTGTAGGGTGTCAGTGTGTGTTTGAGGGGGCAGTGTGTGTGTGTCTGTGTGAGGGATGCAGTGTGTGTGTGAAGCGTGGTGTGTGTATGTAAGGGGTGCAGTTTGTGTGTGAGGGGTGCTGTGTGTGTGAGGGGGGAAGTGTGTGTGTGTGTGTGTGTGTGAGAGGTGCCGTGTATGTGTGAAGGCTGCAGTGTGTGTTTGTGGTGGTAGTGTGTGTGTAGGTGGGGCAGTGTGTGTGTCAAAGGGACAGAGTTTGTGATGGGTGCAGTGTGGGGTAGTGTGTCTCCTCACCAGTCCGAGAGAGGTTATAGCAAGGATGGCTCTGCATGGGCTGGCAGGGGAGATTTCATCTCCCCCGCCGGTCTTGGTCCACTGCCATCGAGGACCACCGGGCATTTTTCCCAGTACCCATCACCGCCCACCTGAAATCCCAAACCAGGGACCAGGTTGACTACCCATGGGCTAGAACATTTACTACACTGCATGATGTATTTTTTTTTTGTTATTCTTTATTTTTGTTGTGTAAAAATTAAGTAACAGGCAAGCTGATTATGCCACAATAGTACAGGCCAGCATATTAAAGGTTACATGTCGTGACATAGATGTGGCATGCATGACATTTACTAATTTTTTAAGAAGGTATAAGAGAACGATTCTTTTGGTACAGCCAATGAGAAATTATGGTAATGCTATGCTTTAGATCCGTTTAGTATAAAAGAAGAGGAACATTACACGCTAAATATGTGCATCCGGATTGCTATTTGGGCACATGAGAGATGATGCTCAAGGCTTTCATTAGCTTGTCAGGATTATAGGGTACAGGCTTTTCTAATCATTTGTGACATTAGTATGCGTTGAGGTTCATGCTTAAATTACGTGCTAAGTAAATAACAGCAATAGTAGGTGTAGGACTGAACAGTGTTATTCAGGCTTGGTGGACATGTCTCAGCCTTCGACCTAGAGAGGATTTTAGTCATAGAGAATATAGTAGACATGGTGATTGCAAAGACAAATTACAACATGCTTGCAACTAAGTCATATACCACATTGTAAGATGCAGCACTGAGACATGTTAGGGGTACCTGCTAGGCACAACCAGGTAAACATTAACTGCAGGAGAGAGTCCCAGTGTGTGAGTATGTAAGGCTTATTCACTAGTCATCCGACCTGCCGCACCTCATGGTAGAGGGCTGATGTGTTGATGGTACAGCCGTCTCAGCCGTTGCCCCGCTTATGCAGGAGTGTTATAGTTGGAGAGGGTGTCTGACTGGGAGCCACTGTGGGCGTTGTCGTGTGAGGCAGGTCAGTCTCTTGGGTATGAGTTCGCATGGGCCCTGTGGGTGTGCGGCAGGGTTCCGCTTTGGGTCTCTGTAGCCTCTTGTGTGGATTCCCCGCATAGTGAGTGCTGGTCTTACGGAGGATGGTAAGGCAGTGGAGGGGTAGTCCCTGCTGTGGAGTAGGTCGGCTCACCACTAGTCGTGGTCTGCGGTTTAGAAGTTTGTGTCGGGTCGTTGGCTTCCTCCTTCCCGACATCCAAGCTTTGCCATTCTCCCGTTCGGGAGCCGCGGGTCTCAGCACGGCCTCTCCTTGGTTTATTGCAGGTGTGGCCTCCTCTTCGGTGCCCCCCTTGCGATAGATTTTGGCCCAGAAGGCGGCGAACAGGCGATCCAGCCTTTCTTCAAGAGAGGGCAGCGGGACACGTGGGATTGCACGTGGTGACTGCCATGTTTTTCAGTGCTGTTCTGGCAGAGTGAGACAGTCACTGTTGTTGTTTTGCCGCTTTGACTCAGGCTTTGGTTACCGGGATATCCCTCACCGGTGGGGGGGGAGAGAGAGTGTACCGGGGAGACCTCCCTCGCTTTATCTGAGTAGGCCTCTTGTAGGCCTCAGGTCTATCCCCGGGTAGAAGCTGCTGATTTTGGTCGGGATACTTGACGATTATCTTTGAGGTCTTGGGATCCCTTCTACAGGTCATTTGGCTGTCGATTTGGAAGTTTTTTGCCCCAATTTTGCCTGGTTGTGAGCGTTTTTGCACGGAGCTCTTCTAACGTGCAACCACTCAGCATGGCTGCTAGGCTCTGCCCCCCCATGATGTATTTTTTAATGATAGATTTAAAAAGTTTGTAATTGTTTTAACTGCACAACAGTGGAGGAATTAGTCTGTCGTGGGCAATATATTTGTTTTTATTATCCAAATTAAAAAGCCACAGCAATTAAATGTACCCTACCAGCGATAGGTTATTCCCACCCAGCCATGATATACTCCCTCTCAGCAATTAAATACTCTTACACAGGATTAAGTTACTCCTTCCTAGTATTGAATAAGTCAAATGACATGTCAGTAGCAGAAAAGGTATTTTTGCATTCATGTTTCAGAAGAATGAGTTGTAGTTCCATTGGATATGGAACACCCAAGCCAAAGATTGCAAAAATCAAGAACACGTTAAATATGATAAAAGCAGTAAGGAAGGAAACAGATTGTTTTGACAATTAAAATAACCTTATCGGTTGGGATGACTCATCAGCCTAAATATAGGGCATAGGGACTAATACATCTAAAACTATATGCTGCTTTGCAATTTAACCTAAACCAGGTTGCCTGTATAAAATATAATGCTTGCCTTAGGCAAATATATACATTTCCTTTTATTGTAATGGAATCTGAAAATCTATTTTTTTTCTTAGTTTACTATTAGCTTTCAGCATTTTACAAATTTACATTTATATTGACAATATAAAGAGTTAAGAATAAATAAGAAAACCTAGGCCTAACCTAGTATATCAAGCTATTGGATCACGTTATTCGAAAATTACAGCTTCAGGTATCTGTTTTTAATATGCTTCAGCACAAATGCATGGTGTATAAATGCTACAAAACTCACAGTTTTATTAAAGAGAAAACAGAGATGATAAGTTTTTTTCTGAAATATATAATGAAGTTAAACAGTGAATAAATTTAAAATAATATATTATTCAATTAATTCAGCATTCCATGTAGACAATGTCCTTATCCAAATGAATGCATAATATGCACTTTTTTTTAACTTCAATGATATCTCCAGGTAAAAGAGCTATGTTTTTATATGAGGACAGAAACCTTGCAAAATGCAGATATGGAAACAATAGCATTGGCAAGTATATCTCAAATAGTGTAAAAGTAGAGTTAAGGATCAATTACACCCCATACACATAATAACACTTGTTAACCATAATGATCTTAATCAAAGGGCATGCAAACACTTCCATACATTGGCTGTTCCAATGAACTAATATTTGGATGGATGAATGCAAATGGGGAGAACTAGGGTTACTAGATTGTACCATACATACTTCCATAAAAAAAGGTTTTACTTTGCTGTGCAATTGTGCTGTACATGGCAAGTGCCGGCCTGCAGTATGTAAAATGTTAAAATGCTGAATGACTACTTGATTGATTTATTTAAAAATGCCATTCATTTAAATAGTGCAACCCAAAATTTACAGACATCTGTGGTTGGAAATTTTTTGAAGAGATGTTAAGGGATAATATTCCAGAACTAATTTTAAACATCATTATCAGCAGGAATCAACATGGTTTTATGAAAACCAGGTTATGCCAAACTAACAAATGAATTCTGTGAAGAATTTTGTAGAAATCTAGATTGGGGTGTTCCATTGGATATGATGTACTGGGAAATTTAATACAGTTGCACACAAAAATTTACTAGTAAATTTGAAATTATTTGGTTTAGATGAAAAGAGCGCTGAGGAGGTATTAGGCATGATCTGACTGTATCTGTGGTAATACATCATGTGAAAGAAACAAGATATTTATTAACTAGAGCCCTGTGTAACATGCCAGTTAGTAGGACTGTAAGCAAGGTTTATCTAAGCCTTAAACAGTGGGTGTGTGTCAAGGCCATCAATATAGGAACAAACACAATCAACGCAGGAACAGAAAATAAGAAAAGAAAAACTAGTGGTCAAAGCGGTATTTGCAGTAATGCCCTCTAATGAGCTGGTTACCTGTAATCTGGCAGAAATGCTGTGTGTTAAGTATGGGCTTAATGAAAAATGCTGCAAAAATAATTAATTTTTACACCTCTATGGCTCGCTTAGACACCTCGCTTATCTAATGTGGGAGTAGAAGCGGGGGAGAATATTCTGCCAGGAAGTCAAAGCCGCCTATAGCGAGTCCTGCCAACATAACATCAATAGAAACATAAAATCATCCTAATGTGAAAGCATTGCAACTTATAAGATAGGGAAACAAAGTTCCTGAAGTAGGCCTATAGTGCAGGGCAGGAGCTCAGGTGTTGGCCGCTGCATAGGCATTCGTGGTGGCACTCCGTGGTGTGAACTGAATGGCTGTCGCCGGGTTCCAGTTGTGTGGCACTGGTTTAGACCCTTGTGTCTCCAACCATAACAGTGAGTCCTGTGGTACCTCCAGGGTCTCCATCAGGGCTGCTGCTCCCTGTAGATCGTGCACAGGGTGAACGGACTCTCTCTGTAGGACTTGCAGTGTGCGTGAGCACCATCTGTATCTAATTCCGCTGTCTCGCACTAGAGCTGTGAATGGCTGCATGGTTCGTCTCCACTGCAATGCATCTTCTGAGAGGTCTGCATGAAAGGTAAGTGCCATGGATATGAATATGTATGGAGATGCCCCTTTGAGAGCCGCCAGAACCGCTGTCTTGTCTTTGCCAGTATGGAATTTCACCACAACATCTCTGGGTGCAGACTCAGGTGCCTTTTGAGGCTTTGGGGCCCAGATCACACCCTCCAGAGTGATGTTCTTGGCCTGCTTGGGTGCCAGTAGTGACTCCACCAGCCTACGCAGTAGGTGCTGTAGTTCTGCTGAGGGAATGTCTTCACCAATCCCTCGGATCTTGATATTATTACGGCATCTCATGTCTTCAATCCCAGCAAATGTTTGCTCATATAATGTTTTAAGGGCTTGGAATTCAAGTTCCAGCTTTGCCACTGTATGAGTGTGCCCCTCTGATGAGGCTACCACCTTTGTCAATCTGCTTACCAGGCCTGCAAGGTCAGTGCAGAGCAGCGGCACATCCACCTGGATAGCCTTTTGGAGATGGACCAGCATTGCCTTTAACATCTGTGCTGTCACAGGCATAAGGTCTGCACTCAGTGGGGCTGGTTCTGGTAGTGATGGAGGAGGTAAGTTGGTGAATCCCCTGTCAATGGACAGGTCCTCTGAAGAGTTGAAGAAATCTGTGAGGTTGGCAGCCATCTTGGGCCCATATCGCTTGCCAGAGGAGATCTCTTACATGTATGCCTAGTTTGGGCTTATCGGGTTTTTGTTTTTTGGTCTTACGACCCATTGTGGCTAGCAGTGCGGAATCATCCGTTTGCATCATCCATTTCCAGGTTCGGAATGTGCAGATTCGGCAAGTTGCTAAGCTCTGCCGCCTATGATGTAACTTTTCTAGAGAGAGATTTAGATAAATTGTGGGAATGTGCTGAAAAATTGCAGATGAAATTAAATAAACATAAATACAAAGTCATGCATTTTGGAATATGGAACACACAAGCCACATATACATTAAATGGAATTGAGTTGGGGATAACTTTAAATTAAAAGGTCTTGGGAACAATTTAAGACAACACGCTAGGAAACAGTATGCAATTGCAAAAGCCAGTAATGTGCTTTCATGTATAAAATGTGTACTGATTCACACAAGCAAAATATAATTTTGTCTATCTTGAAATCAATGGTAAGACCCACCTTGTATATGTGGTCAGTGGCGTACACACAATGCATGGGGCCCCGGTGCGAAACTGATCCGTGGACCCCCCTCATCCCCCCACTCCCCCAGACCGACACACACAGACACACATACATACATACATACAGACAGACAAATACACACACACACACACACATAAGACACACACACATAAGACACACATACATACAGACAGGCACACTGTGACGAAACCAACCTCGCCACTGGGCCCTGGAGAAGCCTGTTTGCTAGCCTCCTACCTACTGACTATGGCCCCTGGGTTATTTGGGGCATATTGTACTGTATATTGCTGCTACTGGCCCTTTTAACAGCATCTATGGACACATTGGGACTTTTGGGACTACTGTCCCTTTAAGACTGTGAAGCATATTCTAGTGTACTGCCTGTAATATTATATATGTATTTATATATGTGTTAAGTTTATCCTGGGTGATTTGTATGCAGCATTCATCTGATTGTTCGGTAGAATCACTCCATTCAGTATATTGAGTGAAACTACCGAACAACCAGACCACCCAGGAATAAGTGTGCCTCCAATTACCGTTTGCAACAATGTTGCAAACAGGTAATTGGCAATCAGTGCAGTGTGGTCTGTGTCCTCTGGGGGGCCGCCATTCGGGAGCCGAACACGTGGCGGCGGCCATCTTAAACTACCGAACAGCGGTGTTTTGCCGTCGAGTGTCTGGAACTAAAATCGGACACTTGACTAGGCAAACACCGCTGAGACCTCCATACTTCCAGAAATTCGTATAGAAACTACCGAATGACCCGCCGTTCGGTAGAAAGAACCCCACAAACAAGGGAATTCATTCAAACCCTCTCCAGGCTCTATAACACAGGCAATTCGTCTGTTTTCCTTCCCTTGTTTGTGACCGACCGCAGGGCCAAAATGCATGGAACTGTTTTCGGATACTTTACCCATGCGGTCGGTCAAATCTTTGGAACCCCATATCTCCCGAACCGTTCATCCGAATGACTTGAATTTTGAATATGTTGTCCCCCTGAATAAGGGCTATCCAGCGATGCTGGATTTAAAGGTGTACCCCCTGTTTTTGGGGTACATCCAGAACTTGGCTGAAAAGGTGTACCGGATAATTGGGTTTAATGTTATCTGAGGGGAGGGGATGTGTGGGCTGAACCATGTATGTGATTGGTTATTTTATGCCTCCCCCTGGGTGTGGCCTGTATGTGTACTCATGTAATAAAAACCAGGCTGGGTGCCCCAGCACCTCAGACCACTGCTTGACCTTCAACACGGAGCCTTGTCTCGTTCTTGGGGGGATTCACTGTATGCTGTTGGAGATTGATTGCTAGGAGTGTAAGCTGATGTCTGCTTTTCCTATTCATCTGCTAGCAGCTATTCGTGAGGTTCCAGCTTGGAGTGCTATCTTATTCCCTGGTATGCAGTTCGGGAGTTTGATGCATTCGCCTATATCCAATTAGTGAGTTTTTGATGTTCTGCAGTAGCTGTGCCTTTCTGAGAAAAGGGGATTATCGCCTAAACGGATTTTAACCCCTCATATGCTGAAACGGTCCGTTACACACACATATATACACACATACATACAGACAGACACACACAGAGACACAGACAGGCACACATACATGCAGACACACACACACACGACACACATACAGACAGACAAACAGACAGGCACACATATAGCCAGACCCACACATACAAACACACACAATGTTTAAGTCACCCTCCTGTTTCCTACCTTTTAGGTGCAGGAGCAGGGCTCGAGTCCTGCAGGAACGCATGGGAACGGCGTTCCTGCACTTTTTCCAAAGCAGGAACGCCGTTCCCGCTAGTGATCCTGCAGGACCTGCCATGCGACCTGCACACAGGGGCCATCACACACTGTGTTCCCTCTCCGGCTCTAACTCTCGCGAGACCACGGGTTACCATGGCAACGCTCCGCACAGGCGAGTCTCGCGAGAGTTAGAGCCGGAGAGGCAACACAGCGTGTGATGGCCCCTGTGTGCAGCGGCTGCCTCCCTCCACCGGACCACCAGGCGATGTCCCCCCTCCCTGACAAGGTAAGAAGCAGGGAGGGGGGGATAAAATAAAAAAATATATACACATAAAGTTAAACCCCCATCACCCCCCAATCATCCAGCACACACACACACATCATCCAGCACACACACGCACACACAAACACACACACACATCATCCAGCACACACAAACACACACACATCATCCAGCACACACAACATCCAGCACACACACACACATCATCCAGCACACACACACACACATCATCCAGCACACACAAACACACACACACACATCATCCAGCACACACAAACACACACACACACACATCATCCAGCACACACACACACACACATCATCCAGCACACACAAACTGTCATGCCTTAACTATGGTATCCTCTTACTTCCTGGTTCCACAGAGCTTAGCCACACCCCTTTATGACACGGTCTCCCTATTTAATCCGACCGCACCAGCTGATCGAGGCTTGATTATTGAACTACGTTCCGTACTCACGAACCGGCTACAACATCGTTGTGAAAGCCCTCTGTTACCGGACCGGACTGGAAGAATTCAAGTTCCCTTCACCTCTCCTCATCCACGACTAAAGCTGAACTCTCTCCTTCCAGGATAACCGCCTCTGAGGAGATCTCGGGAACCAGTGTTCTATGTGCCGGAAGCTAAGTAAAACCTCTGTGATAAGCGTTGCATTTCAAAGCTGTTATTTCCTGTCTTCAAAGTCCTTCGATAAAACAAAACCGTTACAGCTAACTTCAACTCATACTTTGTCTCAGTTAGCTGCATCTATATCGCTTCAGTTAAAGTCTATGGAACAGCTATTGTAACTTCTTATCACCTAATTCATTAATACTACTAAAGAGACTCTTTCTGATTCAGTGTCTGCTAATTACTACCATTTACTACTTAAAGCTACAGTGCCTGTAATTGTGGACTTCAGTTATCGTTTACTACTTAAAGCTACAGTGCCTGTAATTGTGGACTTCAGTTATCGTTTACTACTTAAAGCTACAGTGCCTTTAATTGTGGACTTCAGTTATCGTTTACTACTTAAAGCTACAGTGCCTGTAATTGTGGACTTCAGTTATCGTTTACTACTTAAAGCTACAGTGCCTGTAATTGTGGACTTCAGTTATCGTTTACTACTTAAAGCTACAGTGCCTGTAATTGTGGACTTCAGTTATCGTTTATTAATTAAAGCCACAGTACCTGTAATTGGACTTAAAGTCAATACCTTTTACTTTTGATAATAAATATTCAAACTATAAGAAATCTGCAGTTGTGTTCCTTCATAACAAATGTTTAGACGTGACAGAATAATCCAGCCTCAGAGAGAGGGTAGATGTGCCCAAAAGGTACTGGATCCAGCAGATTTCGATTCTACGATAACTACGCTGAATCAAAGAGTTGATACTCTAGCCCAAGGTGTGCAAGACCTGCAAGTTACTAATGAAAGAATTCTCACTTATGTCAGAGACTTAAAAACTCATACTCCTCATACTGTTCTGCACTCAGCTAGCGATCCTGCTGTATGTAACCCTGAAAAATTCTATGGTGATCGTTCCAAATATAAGGAGTTTTTTATTCCTGCTAATTATTGTTTGCTTTAAAACCTAGATCTTATCCCACAGAAAGATCTAAGGTTTTCTTAGTTATTTCCTTTCTAAGAGGTGAACCTATGTTCTGGGCCCATACCTTCTTGGACAATGATGACCCCATCTTAGGCTCACTGGATGACTTTTTTGAAGCCATGTCTCTTCTCTATGAAGATCCTAACAAACAAGCAACAGCTGATTTAACAATCAGAACACTACAGCAAAGACATAGACCCGTTGAAGATTACATTGCTGAGTTTAAAAGATGGGCAGTAGAAACGCAATGGAATGACATCACATTGCGCAACCAATTTCGAATTGGGTTATCTGAAGCTGTAAAAGACGAACTATCTAGAACAGAACTCCCTACTACTTTGAACGCTCTAATACACTTATCAATCAGTATTGACAGAAGATTAAGAGAAAGAAAGGCCGAAAAAGCCCTTTTACATTCTAAAGACCGCAAACCTTTCACTCCCTCAAAAGCTCCAGAAAAGACTTCCTTACCAAGTGAACCTATGGAAATAGGGGTAATAAGAAGTCCTCTCACTCCTGAAGAGAAGAACCGAAGATGTCAATTAAACCTATGCATGTATTGTGCCTCTCAAGATCATCTGGTTTCTGATTGTCCCTTATTAAAACGGACAACGGCCGGTAGGCAAGCCTATACCTCTGCGATCTTCAGTGCACTCCCTTCTACACCAACCACTCAGTTCACTCCTATATCTCTTATACTACAATGGGACAAGGTGAGAATTGTGACTGAAGCTATCATCGATTCTGGTGCAAATGGAGTATTCATCGATTCAACCTTTGTAACAAAGAATAAAATTCCTTGTGTTCGAAAAACCATTTCTGTTCCTATTAAAGTGATTGACGGCTCCCTTATATCCTCGGGACCGATTCTTCATGAAACCATCCCTCTAAAGGTAACCACCAATCATATTCATACTGAATTTCTAGTATTTGATGTTATTCCATCACCTCTCTATTCCGTTATAATAGGGATCAACTGGTTAAGGAACCACAACCCTCAAATTTCATGGTCTCCTTTCTCTCTCACCTTTAACTCACATTATTGTAAAGAAACATGTTTACAGCAAATTCCTATTCTTCAGATCTCCAAAGAACCAACTATACCTTCTTGTTATTCAGACTTTTCAGACATATTCAGTAAAAAAGAAGCTGAAACGCTCCCACCTCATCGTTCTTACGATTGTCCTATAGACCTCATACCTGGTGCCCCTATGGATAATTCAAAAGTCGATTGTATCATCAACTGGCCTGTTCCCTCTACAGTAAAAGAATTACAGCGATTTCTAGGGTTCGCCAACTTCTACAAAAAATGTATTAAAAACTACTCTGAGATAGCTCACCCACTCAATCAACTTAACAGTAAAAAACATCCCTTCAATTGGAACGAGAAGGCTCAAACTGCCTTCAATGAATTAAAGAGAAAGTTTACAACAGCTCCTGTTCTTTAACTTCCAAATCCTTCATATCTTTATGTCCTTGAAACGGATGCTTCGGAATTTGCAATTGGAGCTGTCCTTTCTCAACACAAAACTCCTCAAGAACCTCTTCATCCTGTCGCCTTCTTCTCACGATCATTATCTCCTGCCGAAAAGAATTATCCTACAGGGGAAAAAGAATTATTAAGTATTAAAGTGGCTTTAGAAACCTGGAGACACCTTCTTGAAGGTGCTCAGAACTCATTAATCGTATATACTGACCATAAAAATCTCGAATATCTTCACTCCAATAAAACACTGTCTGCTCGACAAGTAAGATGGAATCTCTTCTATTCCCGGTTCAACTTCCAAATAGTCTTTAGACCTGGGTCTAGAAACAAAAAGGCTGATGCCCTTTCCAGGATCCATAAAGACACTAAAATTGAACCTCCTTCGTCTACAGTCATTGGAATCTTATCTTCTCTTATTGACGACATTGAAGATCTCAGTGAAGATGCTCTTGAACTTCCTCAATCAATTAAATTATCCAAGAAAAACGGTCTCTACTATTTTAAAGACCGGATTTACGTACCTCCCTCTTTCAGAATTAAAGTACTCGAATTTATTCATGATTCTCCTCTGGCAGGTCATCCCGGTATAAAAAAGACCCTTGAATTGTCTAAAAGATACTATTGGTGGCCTCGTCAAGACCAAACTATTGAATCTTATGTCAAATCTTGTTCTGTATGCCAAAGATCCAAACATGTCCATCAACAACCATTCGGTCAATTATTGAATTTACCGATTCCTGAACGACCTTGGCAATCCATTTCTATGGACTTCATGGTGGAATTACCTCCTTCTCATCATCATACCAGCAGCAAAATGACTCCATTTCTATCCAATTATGGATTTCATCCTTCCTCATTTCCTGCTCAGACAGTTTCTTCATCTAATCTCTCCGATTCGAATCAAAACTCTCATATGTCCTCTTTATTCAAGAAATTACATGAAAATCTAGAATCGGCCTCCTCCAATCAAAAGAAGTTTTTTGATACAAAAAGACAACCTTCACCCTCTTATAAAATCGGTGATCTTGTCTGGCTTTCCTCAAAGAACATCTCTACAAACCGTCCATCAAAGAAGTTAAGTTCCCTTTTTCTTGGTCCTTTTCCAATACTATCGGTTATCAACCGTAATGTTGTTAAATTGAAACTTCCACCTACTTTGAAGCTACATCCTGTTTTTCATGTGTCCTTACTAAAGCCTTATCATCCTGACCCTTTCCAAAGAAATGTCACTACTTCTCCTGATCCCATATTGGTCCAGGGTGAAGAAGAATACGAAATTCAAAGTATACTGGATTCAAGGATCCATCGTGGCTCTTTACAATACCTCATCAGATGGAAAGGATATGGAATTGATGAAGATACATGGGAAAACTCCTCTGTCGTTCATGCTGACAAATTGATTTCCAAATTCCACAAGCGTTACCCTTCTAAACCAAGTCAATAGCACCCAGAGGTTGCTCATTAAGGAGGGGGTACTGTCATGCCTTAACTATGGTATCCTCTTACTTCCTGGTTCCACGGAGCTTAGCCACACCCCTTTATGACACGGTCTCCCTATTTAATCCGACCGCACCAGCTGATCGAGGCTTGATTATTGAACTACGTTCCGTACTCACGAACCGGCTACAACATCGTTGTGAAAGCCCTCTGTTACCGGACCGGACTGGAAGACTTCAAGTTCCCTTCACCTCTCCTCATCCACGACTAAAGCTGAACTCTCTCCTTCCAGGATAACCGCCTCTGAGGAGATCTCGGGAACCAGTGTTCTATGTGCCGGAAGCTAAGTAAAACCTCTGTGATAAGCGTTGCATTTCAAAGCTGTTATTTCCTGTCTTCAAAGTCCTTCGATAAAACAAAACCGTTACAGCTAACTTCAACTCATACTTTGTCTCAGTTAGCTGCATCTATATCGCTTCAGTTAAAGTCTATGGAACAGCTATTGTAACTTCTTATCACCTAATTCATTAATACTACTAAAGAGACTCTTTCTGATTCAGTGTCTGCTAATTACTACCATTTACTACTTAAAGCTACAGTGCCTGTAATTGTGGACTTCAGTTATCGTTTACTACTTAAAGCTACAGTGCCTGTAATTGTGGACTTCAGTTATCGTTTACTACTTAAAGCTACAGTGCCTGTAATTGTGGACTTCAGTTATCGTTTACTACTTAAAGCTACAGTGCCTGTAATTGTGGACTTCAGTTATCGTTTACTACTTAAAGCTACAGTGCCTGTAATTGTGGACTTCAGTTATCGTTTACTACTTAAAGCTACAGTGCCTGTAATTGTGGACTTCAGTTATCGTTTATTAATTAAAGCTACAGTACCTGTAATTGGACTTAAAGTCAATACCTTTTACTTTTGATAATAAATATTCAAACTATAAGAAATCTGCAGTTGTGTTCCTTCATAACAAATGTTTAGACGTGACACAAACACACACACACACACACATCATCCAGCACACACAAACACACACACACACACATCATCCAGCACACACAAACACACACACACACACACACACATCATCCAGCACACACACACACACATCATCCAGCACACACATCATCCAGCACACACACACACACATGATCCAGCACACACAAACACACACACACACATCATCCAGCACACACAAACACACACACACACATCATCCAGCACACACACACACACACATCATCCAGCACACACACACACACACACGTCATCCAGCACACACACACACACATCATCCAGCACACACACACACACACACTGCATTCATTATACACAATCTGCACTTACTACAAACACACTACATTCACTATACACTCTCTGCACTCACTACAAACACGTTACATTCACTATACACAATTTGCACTCACTACACACTTCATTCATTATACACACTGCACTCACTACACACACTGCATTCATTATACACATTCTACACTCACTACAAACACACTACATTTATTATACACACTGCACTCACTACAAACACCTCATTATACACACTCTGCACTCACCACAAACACACTACATTTATAATAAACAATCTGCACTCACTACAAACACACTACATTCATTATACACACACTGCACTCACAACAAACACACTACATTCATTATACACACTCTGCACTCACTACAAACACACTAAATGTATTATATACACTGCACTCACTACAAACACACTAAATGTATTATATACACTGCACTCACTACAAACACACTACATTCATTATACACACTGCACTCACTACAAACACACTACATTCATTATTCATACTCTGCATTCACTACAAACACACTACATTCATTATACACACTGCACTCACTACAAACACACTACATTCATTATTCATACTCTGCATTCACTACAAACACACTACATGCATTATACACACCCTGCACTGCACTATATGCATAGGAGTGTAATTTTTTTTTCTTTTAAGGGGGGGGGGAGCAGGAATCTTGGGTGAGTTCCCACACTTTTTTCCCCAGGACTTGACCCCTGTGCAGGAGGGTGAATTTCCCTGGGGTCCAGTGGTGGCTCAGGTTGATGGGAGTCAGAGTTCCCACTCTGATTCCCTCTGCTTCCTCCTGCGCGGGCTCTGTGTATGCTGGGAGGAGTGACCAGGGCAGTCACTTCCTCCCAGCGTGTGATCTCATCACAGGGGGCCCGGTCGAGCTGTTAAAGTGCACAGCGCTGACCGGGCCCCCTGACAATCCATACCCATCAGATGGCCCTAACAGCATGGGCCACCCGATGGACCCCTTGGACGACGGCCCCGAGTGACGGGCCCGGTCACTGCTGTGACCGAGGTATGTACGCCACTGTATGTGGTGCAATGTTGGGCACCCATTTTAAAGAAGGATATTGCAGAACTAAAAAAAGTGCGGACTTGTCCTGAGTTTTCCTCCATGTGGACACATTATTCTGCTCCTGATGTGAACTAGGCCTCATTAACTTCTGATATGTTTCCACCCCTGAACTTGAAGCACTTATATAGAACCTGCCTGCTCACCTCACTTTGATCTCCAGTCGCCATCGTGAGCCATTGGACACTTCATTATCGGAACGCAATATCCATGCTATGCTGCAAGACTTAAGGGATACACACCAAAATGACTTTTGCACAGTTGACTTGCACAAATACATACAAGCATTAGGAGAAACAGCATGCAATTGCAAAAGCTAGCAATGTGCTTTCATGTATAAAATGTGTACAGATTTACACAATCAAAATATAATTTTGACTATCTATAAATCAATGGTATGACCAACCTTGTATATGTGGTGCAATGTTGGGCACCCATTTTAAAGAAGGCTATTGCAGAACTTAAAAAAGTGTGGACTTCTGAGTTTTCCTCCATGATCCTTATGAGACCACCTGATGAGGGAAAGCTTGTTATGAGTTATGTTCGGCACATAATGAAGTTGCAGATAAAATAAAATCAAACAAACAGAAGCTAACTATACTTTTCTATTAATAAAAGCAGGAGGTGCTGAAAATTATTCTCACCATAAAAATTTCATGCCTGGAGGCATGCTGGAAACTGTTATCAGAGAGGACCTGCACCATTACCTCCTTCCTTACTTCAAAAGCTATATTACCAAGCCTACAACAGCAAGACTGGCTCATTAACAGGGCCCACAGGTTGGACAAATCACTGAATATCCCAGCTGTCACTCCAAGAGACTTGATTGCACACCTGGATTACTTTACCTCCAAAGAGGCACTTTTGGCTGCAGCACAAAAGCTGAGCTTCTTCCCAGAGCCCTTCACCTCCATCAGCATGTTCTCTGACAATGTTGGAATGTTCTAGGGATTTGAAAAAATAGCTGCAGAATCCCTCTGTAAAAAGGCAGCAATATGAGGAACCTATTGTATTTGTATTAATAAAGTGAGCACTTGGTTATACAGAAATAATTGACTGTTTTGCACAAGAAATCAGGAGCATCATTTCACTAAACACCCCAGCCGACACTGCCCTCTACCAAGAGAGTGTAGCACTTACTCTGCTTATGTCAACTATTGTTTTAGCATAATAAGAGCAAAAAAATGAACGCAAGAGAATACTGAGAATACTATTGTTTTAGCATCTAAATACACTCTTAAAAAAAATTACTCAGCAGTGCAAATGATTGCTCGGCATGTTTATTATTATTCTATTGATTGTTGCAGTTTTGGTTGTTCTACTCTACCGTTGTCTTCTTTCCTAACCGCATAGCTGTGATTTTTAAGAAGATTTCCCACACGTACGAAGCAGGTCCCACATGTGTCAAGCCACAATTAGAGGTTGCCACTAAGCAATTATCTCTCTATGGCTTCCTTTTTTACAAATGTTTCTATTAATGCAAAGAGGTTGAATTGACTTCATACAAGAAGAATGGTACCATGAGATGCAGCAACAGTGAAGGCTGCAGTGTTGAGCTGTCAGAAAATCAATTTTTGTAAAATCAACCCTCCCTGATTCTCTTCATCTCAATATCCACTAGGCTACCATGTGCACTCCCCCAAGAAAACCAAGGGCGTTTCCATACTCTTTCACAGAGACTGACTGTTCCAAGTATCGGCGCAATAATCTGACCCAAATAGTAGGATACTCATGCTAGTTGGTTCATTGAACAATGAACTGCTTACAGTGGTCTCCCTTTATTCACCCAAAAAAACAAATCTCATTACTGTCCAAGAGTTTCCAAAAAATACAAGAGCTGAAACAAGGTAGATTAGTAATAGTGAGAGACTTTAACTGTTCCCCAAACAAAAAATAGGACAATAATGATACATTACCAAGACCCCCAACCAAAGCAGTGACAAACTTGAGCAAACTGTTTTCCAGTCTATTACTCCACTACTCAGATGAAACATGATTATACCTACTATTCTGCTGCCCATGTTATGAAGGAACACAACTGCAGATTTCTTATAGTTTGAATATTTATTATAAAAAGTAAAAGGTATTGACTTTAAGTCCAATTTACAGGTACTGTAGCTTTAATTAGTAAACGATAACTGAAGTTCACAATTACAGGTACTGTAGCTTTAATTAGTAAACGATAACTGAAGTCCACAATTACAGGCACTGTAGCTTTAAGTAGTAAACGATAACTGAAGTCCACAATTACAGGCACTGTAGCTTTAAGTAGTAAACGGTAGTAATTAGCAGACACTGAATCAGAAAGAGTCTCTTAGTAGTATTAGGTGATAAGAAGTTGCAATAGCTGTTCCATAGGATTTAACTGAAGCAAGACAGATGCAGCTAACTGATATAAAGTATGAGTTGAAGTTAGCTGTAATTGGTTTGTTTTATCGAAGGACTTTGGAGACAGGAAATAACAGCTTTGAGATGCAACGCTTATCACAGAGGTTTTACTTAGCTTCCGGCACATAGAACACTGGATCCCGAGATCTCCTCAGAGGCGGTTATCAGGAGTGAAGAGAGTTCAGCTTTAGTCGTGGATGAGGAGAGGTGAAGGGAACTTGAAGTCTTCCAGTCCGGTCCGGTAACAGAGGGCTTTCACAACGATGTTGTAGCCGGTTCGTGAGTACGGAACGTAGTTCAATAATCCAGCGTCGATCAGCTGGTGCGGTCGGATTAAATAAGGAGACCGTGTCATAAAGGGGTGTGGCTAAGCTCCGTGGAACCAGGAAGTAAGAGGATACCCTAGTTAAGGCATGACAGCCCATAAGAAATATTCAAGGATTGACTTCTGATAAGTAGACACCTCAACACTGCAACCTCAAACGGATGCCAACATTGGATTAATATTATGGATTGACTATGCCCTTACAGTGCCAGCTTTGGATTAGAACAATGGCGACTGTAACGAAGGCTGGTATTGCAGATACCCGTTCGTCTGTTTCCTTCCGAACTGCTAGAGACTGAGTGATTATAGCTCGCAGTTTGGGTGTTGATTTGAACGTTCTCCATATGAAATACAGCATCCAAGTATATTCATCAAGCAAAGCAGACAGATACCCAAACATCAGCCTAAACTAGATAAAAGGGTACAACCGGAATGGTTTATTCAGGCTAACTGCCCGGTTTATATGCAGTTACAATTGTACAGGGTTTACGTTGACATATTCCAAGGGCATTCCTCACTAGACCTAAGCGTTGACGGTGACAAAATACATTCTGCAGTTACATTGGCTCTTAGGTCCAGGACACTCCTACTTACAATAATATTATCCTTCCCCTGTACTTGGGAGATAATTGAGTTAAGCACTATACTAAACTCAATTATCTCCAAACACAAAAAACACACATTTCCACAAAACCCAGAAAGTACCGCAAACTACATGGAAACCCCACAAAAGTCATATCCCCTGATAGCCCTCATCTGAGGGACCAACATATTCAAAAATCACCCAGATTGGTTCAGGGGTTCAGGAGTTCCAAGGAGGGTAAAAACCAAGCAAATCCACGAACAGTTCCCCTGGCTCATAGGTAGCGTTTGTTACCCTAGTTCGTGGGAACAAACCTACCGAATAGCACTCTCCTGGCTGGTTGATGAAAGTAAGCAGGCATTCGCGAAGTTGACCGGTGTTCAGGAAGTCGAGTCTCCAATTTTAGTTCCAACCACTCGACGACCAAGTCCCACTGCTATCTTTCGTGCGAACAAGATGGCCACCATTTTCTCCTGCATGTGGCATTTGGCTATACGAATGGTGGTCTGCTTTGTAGTTAATGAGCTAGGGGGGTTGGTTGGGGTTCGGTAGTTTTATCTACCAAAGGTAATGAAACAAAAGGTGTCGTTTCTTCAGAGCGACTTAATGAGGCTTTATTAAATGACAACCATATTAATGACCATTTGCTTTCCCTATTATCCAAATTCTTTACGTTCAATCAAAACGTCTCAATGTCAGTCTCAGTAATGTAGCTCACGCATAAGGCATTCATTAGAGGAGATATAATCCAGTTGGGTTCATTACAGAAGACAAAATTGAATATGGATTAGCAGGATCTTCTGCAGACATTGCACAACTAAGAGTCTCAATACTAAGCTAACCCTCTCATCGCTAAAATCTCTGAGACAAAAAACAAACTTCAAATCACTTTCTGATGGCCTTCCCAACTATTATTAAATTATGTATGCAGCCATATTAGCACCCCATCTAATGTGTCTCTTCAGCATATTTAAAAACACCCTCCCCCCAAGGAAATGATGATAGCATATATTTTCACTCTCCTTAAACCAGGCAAATCATTCATATGCTGTTTCCATTTTCACCACATAACTTTCCTGAATGCCAAAATAAAAATGTATGAAAAAATTATAGCAAACGGATTAGGATCACTACATCTTTCCTAGTGTCTCCAGAACAGTTAGAGTTTGGACCACACAGGCAATGTTAAGACAATTCCAGAAGTAAATATATTGGATTGTTACACCAATGGATCCCTTGCATCCTATTGGTGCTAGACGACAAAAAGGCATTTGATAGACTAAATTGGCATTATATATCTTACACCTTGGAAAAGTTTTGTTTCCCCACTTTGCTTCTCAAGCCCATCCTAGGTCTATATACAAGCCCATCTGCTTGAATCCTTAATCACACATCACTAGATATTACAAATTTCACCTGTCATGAATGTCCACTATCCCCATTAATATTTGTACTGGTCCTAGAACCACTAACTCCAAAAAATAAGTCTTCTCCATTGTTGTCGAGAATAGATAATCCAGTGGGTCAGAAAAAAAAATCCTACCAATATGCAAGTCGTTTACCACTTTGAACACCCTGAAACAAAAGTATGAATTCAACTGGAGAACCATACACATGCAATACTTAAAGGTCAATATAATGACCAGGAAACAAACCGTCATAGAGTCAAATTATGTCTCGATACTCACGCAGTTAAAAATATTGTGGAATGACCTGGAGTTATCTTGAATGGCCTGTATTCGAGTAAAATGAGTGCCTTTCCACTGATCCTATATCATTTTAGAACAGTGCGTATCCTAATATCAAACTCCCTGCTGAAAATTTTCAAGTACTAATCAAATTATTTATATTGAAAAAGAGACCACCATGCATACGCTATCAAATTATGCAGGGGATTTTGAATATATTTCTCTATTATATTATCTCTTTACTATTACAATCTGAAGCCTTGTTGTCAACCTCACCCTCTCTATGTGCAAACCTAGAAAATGCATATGCAGCACCATACACACTCAATCAACTTATATGGGTCTCACCATATCTACAACCCACACAGCCGACATGCTACATTACATGTGCGGCACATATGGCTACTAAAAGTTTTCCCTGAAATCTTGATTTTAATTTTCGCACTAATTTCATCTCTGAAACATCCTTACCATAGACCTATCGAATTAAGAAATATACAAGAGCAAACAAAATAAATAAAATAATAAAACAATACTCTTCCTTAATATTGCAGAATTTTCCATACATTACATTTGTCTTCTTTCCAAGGATAACTCACATACGCCAGTTACTCTTAATGAAAGGCTCAAACCCATTTGCCGACCTGGTAAAAATGTACCCCTTTGACCCAGAACCCTCACACCTTCAAATTCAAAAAACAGTTAAAGGAACAGCAACACACAAAAATAAAGATACAACTTTATATTGCACAGGGGTACTTAAAATCACCTATCTTAGCAAACAAATATGGGGATTCAGTTACACCATATGGCCATATTGTGTTAAATACACCACTACATCACAGTACCCCAATATTGGTAGGTCCTACACTCATTTAAACATGGGAGATTTACATGCTAACGTGCAATACTTACATCTTAAACTGCTTCAAGAGACTCTTAATTTTAGGCTTTCCTGTGGTCACCTCCAAAAGAGCACCCGTAGTAAATGGGTGGGGTGATCTGCCCATTAGGAATCTGGTCTGGATTCCAAGTCTACACTGAAAAAATGGCAACTGGTGGCCCACCCAGAATATATACCTTTGATTCAACATCTAGTGAAGATAACTGCATTTTAAAAATTTTGCAGAGAACTCCAAACACTGCACAAACATTTGTCAACATGTTATAAAGCTTTACGTGTTAATACAGATCATACACAACCTGCATACATGAATTAATGGGAAAGGCAATGTAAGCTATCGGTCTCCCAAGGAGAAATCTGATTGCTATTATAGAGACTCCCTTCCCCTTGCCCCCCCACCCATGTTTTTTTTGTGGTACAATTGAAAATGGCTACAATATTATAATTTTTTGCCTCAACAGCATAAAACAATTGTAGCTTTTGTCAACTCAGATTACTGTAATTTATGTAACATAAGTACTGAGTTAATTATCTGAATATCTACGTCAATGTGATATTTGTTTCAACTTTACCCAACATGGAAATAGTGGCCTACCTCTCCACAGCCCCAAAAGCCTAGTTTTAACCCATTAAGGACACATGACATGTGTGACATGTCATGATTCCCTTTTATTCCAGAAGTTTGGTCCTTAAGGGGTTAAACTAATCAGTAAAATATGACTATATTTTATTTTTTATTTGTACCAGCGATCGAGTGATCTGAAGTTATTTCTTTAGCTGTGTCTAGTAGTATACTATACATATCTGATCTTTTTGCTATAATTGGTGCTCAAGAAATTATAACAAAAAAAATAAAATCATCTAGTTTCAGTGGTCATAAGAAAAAAATAATGCTGCACTGAGTTTTAACAGCTAATTCCATTCTTTATTCAGTTTACAACAGCTGTCAAATTAGGGTGATAAGAGTAATTTTTACCCATTTTACTAAGAGGAAAAATATATACATTTTATACTAGAGAATGAAATGGGCCACAAACGCACAAAGCTATTCAGTCATAATATAATTGCTTCACAGTTGGAAATGTCTTCTATCAAGCTACTATTACTCAATACTTATTACTGAATAGAAAAAAATGTTTTTAATGCACATAGATTTATGAGTAGATTTATTCCTATTATTAGTATAATCTTGATGAACACAGGACAAAAGGAATGTGTCTTTATTGTAGTTATCAACACATTACCACACTTTTCTATTCATCTCAATACAAATGTAAAGGCATAGGTTCAAAATAATTGAAAACACTAGAATTTCATTCCATTTTAGACATTTAACCCTATTACAAGCCAGTTGTTTTTCTACCAAAAAGTTCAAAACATATATGTGAAACACCGCAAAGTAGACTTAATACATAAAATTAGGACAACAAAATATTAATTTTCAATGCAAATTGTTTGTCTGGTTATGTAAACATAGGAATGTGTATTTACAAGATTTTCTTTTTACACATATAAGTACCTAATATTCATTTTTAAGTGACCAGATGCTTTAATGTGGGAGCTCATATTTTAAAAACTCCATTAGAATGCCAAAATACAATAAATGTAGTTGTCCATTTAAAGCCAGACATCTATATTTCAGAGTTAATTGCCATAAACCCTGATTTTACATACGTCCTAAGCCATTCTTTTTCACTCCCTGTCTTCTGCTTCTGCTTAGTAGTATTGTAAAAATGAGCCATTATATTGTGGCAGGAGGTGACACACCATAAATGCCATAATTCTGAATCAAGTAAATATAAGTATTTTTGTATTTATTGTTAGAATTTATATATCACCAACAAATTCTGCAGCACTTTACAATTATAGAAAATGGGTATTTAGATGTGGATATTTATTGACACTTCCTGGTGGGTTTTCCAGTTCGAAAGCAATGATATTACCACTGCTCCAACGAGCTGATATACTCTATCATTATAATTAAGCAAGGTGGGCATCTAACGATTGATTGATTGATTGATACATTGCTTTTTAAATACATTTATATTCAAAAAAGGCATGCTAACCTTGCTGTGAGTCATATTATTCCTTTTAGGGGTGTTTCGTGATGTATTAGGTTTTACTTAAGGACTTAGGTTTTACTTGTAGCACTTAATAGACCTTCAAGAGATTCAATGAAAAGTGTAATTTGGTTGATATTGATATTTATAAAATACACTCATTTGTATATCGGTCAAATCTCAGCAGTAGTAATGTAATAATATGATATCTGGGATCAACTGTGGAAAAATTCATACAATAAATATAAAAAAAAAAAGAGTAGTTAGATATTATTAGAGATAGGAAATATACCAGTCCACAGCGAGTACATTAGAAAACTGGATAAAAATATTCAGAATACTCATGAAATAAGTCCTTTGACCTTTACTATACTTTAAAAAATATAACTCAATTTTGGACATTTGGAAACCATCCTAGCAAATCATCTCTTTTAATATTTGTCTGTTTCCTGATTTTATTTGCAACATTTTTTAGCTTTACCTTTTGTATTTGGAAAATGGTGTCAATGAGCATGAATTTAAGTGTACTTAACAGTGTACTTAACTTAAGTGTACTTAGGTGTAAATAGCGTAGATTAATCAAATAATTATGTTCTGATAAATAGTGCAAAGTACTAAAAGTCAGGATATCACCATGGAAACCAGTTAAAAAGCAGGCACATTCCATTGTGATGTCGCTTCCAGATATTTGAGCCACTTTTCAGAACAGAACACTTTAATGAATCTCCTCTAGCTTTTTTTCCCCAGTTTTTCTGTCTAGTGTAAAATGTCATTCAGCAATGCAGATATATTTTAATTCAACAAATATAGTAAGGTTTATCAATATTATTTTGAAAAATGTATATTTCAATTCATGAAATTGTTCAGTAAACTACTTATATACTACTTATTTAGATTTTCAATAAAGATATGTTTTAACTGGGAACAAGCAGTGGTAGGAATATTCTTCTGTTTATTATTTGTGCATTATATTTTAATGGGCTGCTACCCCTTCTGCCTTACTAAATCTGAGGCTACATTACATGGATACATGCTAATATGGCAGAGCTACATATTAAAGATCTCCATTTGCCTTTATCAAAGTAAGGTACAATTTTTCATTTTTCTTGCTCACAATTGATTACAAGCAAGTTCAGCTCAGATAAGCAGCTCTTGCCTAGCTGCCCTGCAATATAGACTCAAAACAACTCAATTACCTGATTCACACATTCTGCAGCTCTATTAGTTTGTGGGTGATAGGTTGAAGAAAAAGACAGATAAATACCTTTGTCTACACAAAACCCTTTTAAGACACAGAAATAAACTGAGAACCCTATCTTAGACAATGACTTGGGGAATGTAATGCAATTGAAATACCTCTTCCATAAATATCTTGGCTCACGCAGCTAATGAGAGTGAAGTAGGATGAGGTTTAACATGGGCCATTTGAAAGAATTGTTCACTCACCATCAGCATAATGATATTGCCCCCAGATGGTCATAGATTGACCATAAAGTCAATGGAAAATGAATCCATGGATTGTTAGGTAGGTGTAGGCAATGAGTGCATATTCTTTGACGTCCTTCCTCAAAGAATACCATCAAATATTATAAGAGATCAATATGAGTGTCTTGTATACTTCAATATGACCTGCTGCTATCATGAAAAAAAGTAAGTACAATCAGTCTATCTTCCACAGGAAAAAAAAACTTTCCACCGAGCAAGTCAGTAGGGGCATCAACGTGGGCTTTATGTATTTTGTCTATTCGTTCTAGTATTCTAGGATTTCCTAGTTACAGATACTATCTTATCAGGGGACAATAGGAGAGACATCTTTGTCTTCACTTTTAGTGTTTTAAAAGTGTCTCACACTGCTATTACCTTGCTGTGGTGTGGTGCAAGCTGCTGTATCCAGACTAGAGAGATATGACTCTATTCACAGCTACCTTGTGATAAGGTTCTCCCTATTTAGGCTAGGCCTATCCCTTTTTGGTTGCCAGTTTATTGGATTTGTTTCATGTTTGGTCTCTGTATTCTGCTCTAAGAAGACTTGGTCCCTGTATCCTGTGCCCACAAGACTTGATCCTTGTATCCAGCTTCTGGGGCTTGTTCCTTGTTCCCTTCTTCTGGAGGCCTGCTTGCAGTATCTCAAGGGCCTGCTGACTTTATCCAGATTGCCTGCATCCAGAAGGCCTGAGGGCCTGGTTCTGCCTTATCCCTTGTGTTAAGTTTTCCTGTTTACTTGTTTTACATTTGTGTTCTTGTAAATAATATACTCATTTTAATTTTTACATTGTTCTTTATTGTGGTTTCTTTGCATAACATATTGGGTTCCTACTTATGGTTGTTGCTGTTGTCAGCACCCCTTCCCAATCAAACCATGGCACCTTGTTTCTAGATGGAAGTATCTTTAGCTTTGGATTCAGGATCGAAACTTTGGTTCAAATTTGTACTGTGTCCCATTTTAATAACTTGATCAAATTACGTGTCTTGCTTTATATAGTATACTATGGTTTTTTTCAACAGTTCTGTTTTTTTCAAACAATACTGATTTACACATGCCACAGGACATTCTAACAATGATGTGGGACATAATCTTTCTGATGTGTGATGGTAGTTGTTACACTTGTGTTTTTCACACACAGACATACACACACATATAAATACCTATATTTGAATGTTTATTGTTTATGTTTTATTGTCTGTAGTGCTTCTTATTGCTTGAATCTGACAAAGATGAAAAATTCAAGGCAAGAGCCACAACGCACATTAAACATTTATTGTTTTTATCTTGTGCCAGCCATAAAAAAAAAACAGACACAAAAAAGAAACATACATCTGAGGAAACCTTTACATTGCTAAAGACTTAGTGCTTGTCTTGGAAACAGCTTGTAAAATATTTTTCAAAAATTTACAATGTTGCTGTAATCCACAGGTTACAAACCTTCTCAGTCATATTAAAAAAAAGAAGACGATGGAGTTAGATATAATTATCTGAAGCTTTCTTTCATAAGTGCAGCTCTCTTCAGCTCCTGGATCTTCATGCCCAAGCAGTCATATCAATTTCTTGCTCTCGCATATGCATATGGTTGGTAGCTTATATAGATTAACACTCACAATCCACAAGATACCTGTTTTGCAACGTCATCACTAGCAATGGAATTGACAAAATGCAATGGCGGAAGTTCCACCATTATGTTTTATGGACTAATACACTTCTGCCTACTGTATCTATGTAGAAACATCTGCGTTGATGACCTCTATTCAATATTTCATAATTGTGCAAGTGGTTGTCAAACTTTCTTCTGATATTGTTGATAACCACGCAACATGCTCTTATGTGCTATATCCATAAGTAATATGATATTACACACAAGTTTGGTGATTTTTGTTTATAAAACCTATCTGTTTTATTTGTGCTTGTTTACCAAATGTTATTATATCTTGCATGTTTAATTGAACTGCTCCATTCTTTTATATTTAATTTTTTTTTTTATATCCATTGATTAATTCATTTATGGAAATTAGAAGTAAATAAATAATTCTCCCATGATCGTGAAGTAAAGGTGAAGCGCTGTATATTGATAAAATTAGCCCGTGCAAAACATACTTGTGTACAAACTTCTATAACAGGGGTAGGCAACCTACGGCACTAGTGCCATGCACGGCACTCGAGGTGTCTTTCCACGGCACTCAAGGCTGCTAGAGCCAAACAGGGTCTGGCCTATCAGGAGTCTCAGTGAAACTTCAGATATCTGCTAATACAAAGAGTTAGTGAAGGACAATCCTCAATTTATGCATTGCAGCACATAGAGGAAGTGATCTCAGATCACTTCCTCCCAGCACTTGTGAATAGGAATCCACACTGTAGTAGAGCAGCCCACAGCTGATGTTGCAGCTCCTGTCCTTGACCTGTACCTGCCCAGGCTGGTCCCCACTGGAACCCAGGGAAGCCACTCACACTGCTAGATATACACAGACCTGCAGAATAAGCCTTCCCTCATACAAATAATACGAACAGCCCACACACAAACATACACACAATCCCCACAAATGCAACACCACTAACAATCTACATACATGCACACAATCCCACATGCAGCCTCTCACGTCCAAAAACCCCAAACAGCCCCCATACACTACCTAACACACAATGTGACATATCCATCTACACACAATTCCACAAGCAGCCCTCATACACAGCCCACATTCATATGTATCATACACGATACCATAAACTACTAATGAACATATACAATATAATAGCTCATATACGCACAAATACAACGATACAAAGCAATTACAGTATAAATAACACAAGCAGAATACGGCAGCACACACACCTCAATTTAAAAAAATAGGATCGGCAGGGCCGTTAGGAAGGAATTTGGGGGCCCCAAGCAAAATGGACATGGTGCCCCCCCCACCCCCCGCACTCAAAGCCTACAAGAACCACAGCATAGCAATACAGTTTAAGTTCACCCACACGTTATATAAATAAAAAAGGTTTACAGTGCAAATACTGCTGCTGCATATAATGTGCATAGAACTTGAACATTTTCAACAATTGAAAATTCCCTGTGTTCTCCTCATCTCCCCTTCTCACCCCCCTCCCTGTGTTTTCCTCATCTCCCCTTCTCCTCACCCCCCTCCCTGTGTTCTCCTCATCTCCCCTTCTCCTCACCCCCTCCCTGTGTTCTCCTCATCTCCCCTTCTCCTCACCCCCTCCCTGTATTCTCCTCATCTCCCCTTCTCCTCACCCCCTCCCTGTATTCTCCTCATCTCCCCTTCTCCTCACCCCCTCCCTGTATTCTCCTCATCTCCCCTTCTCTTCACCCCCTCCCTGTATTCTCCTCATCTCCCCTTCTCCTCACCCCCTCCCTGTGTTCTCCTCATCTCCCCTTCTCCTCACCCCCCTCCCTGTGTTTTCCTCATCTCCCCTTCTCCTCACCCCCTCCCTGTATTCTCCTCATCTCCCCTTCTCCTCACCCCCTCCCTGTGTTCTCCTCATCTTCCCTTCTCCTCACCCCCTCCCTGTGTTCTCCTAATCTCCCCTTCTCCTCACCACCCCCTCCCTGTGTTCTCCTATTCTCCTCACCTCCCCCTCCCTGTGTTCTCCTATTCTCCTCACCCCCTGTGTTCTTCTTACTCCTCCCCCTCCGTGTTCTTCTTACTCCTTCCCCCCTCCCTATGTTCTTCTTTCTGCCACCATGTTCTTCCTACTCCTTCCCCCCATGTTCTTCTTACTACTCCCCCCCATGTTCTTCTTACTACTCTCCCCCCTCCCCATGTTCTTCTTACTCCCCTCCCTATGTCCTTCTTACTCCCCTCCCACCCTCCCTGTGTCCTTCTTATTCCCCTCCCCCTGTGTCCTTCTTATTCCCCTCCCCCTGTGTCCTTCTTACTCCCCTCCCCCTGTGTCCTTCTTACTCCCCTCCCAGGTGTCCTTCTTACTCCCCTCCCAGGTGTCCTTCTTACTCCCCCACCTATGTTCTTTTTACTCCCCCCCTCCCTCCCTCCCTATGTTCTTCTCACCTCCCCTTCCCTGTAGCGTGGTCGAGCTCAGGTTGCACTTCCTGTCAGTCCGGCTGGGAACAGGAAACTAAATCTCCTGTACTGCGTGGTACCCAGCCGGACTGACAGGAGGAAGAGGAGCTCGGCCACACTACAGGGAAGGGGAGATGATGAAAGAGGCAGTGGTGCAGCCGCCTGAGGCTCTCTATAGAGCGCACAGGCGGCTGCAGCCTTATAGAAATGGCCGGCCCTGCTTGGGGGCCCAGGCCAGCTCGGGGCCCCAAGCAATTGCTTGGTTAGCTTGCCTGGTAGCAACGGGCCTGAGGATCGGCACGCTACGGGACATCACAATCCTATATCGGCACAGTGCTGCTAAAAGGTTGCCTACCCCTGTTCTATAACAATACCTTAATGTTTATACCAAATATCCATTGGTAGTATGCAATACCTTAAAAACATAAACAAACAAAACCAAACATAGTGTATACTGTGATATAAATTTGATATGTATAGATACAGAGTGAAAAATCCCTACTCACACTTTTAAGAGCTAAGTATGTATAGCTCAATAAAATGGCTTGAGGGGTCCGTGAAGACGACCCTATCCCTTCTTTGGTGAGTGTTCTTTCCTTTCTTGATTTCTAAAGTAAGGGAGAACACATATGATGCAGTACCGTAGGTCTTAAATAGTAGTGGAAGAAGTTACATTTGTACTTACAAGCCCAAAGCCATCCACATCGGTCCTGATCAGAGGGTGTATGTGGTTAAGGACCACAATCCTTCTTTCAAGAATAGCAGGAACAATTCCAGTAGTGATAGTAAAAATATATGTAGACTTTATTATAGCATAAAAATATATAAATAAAATATCACTAACTAAGCATAAAAAGTCCAATGCAATAAAGACTATTACTCACAAGGTTCCCAGGACGCGTTTGCCATAAAAGCTTATTCAACTGGATGTAGAAAAAAAGTCCTTGTATCTTCTTGGGGACAAGTTCCTGCTATATATACCTCTTCAAGGGTAAGATAATAAATTTCCAGCTTGTAAAATTTCGGGCGCTCACCATGGAAACGGTGACGCTCAGCGTTTCAAGCCTCGCTTGAAGTTAATTCCGGGTTCCTCCGTTACTTCCGGTCACATGTTGGTATGCCGATACATCATAGATTCTGCGTTCCAACTTGCGGTTCATTTCCTGAACCGTATATCCGATGGACATAATAGCAAAAATAATAGCAGAGGATCAATAACATATTCTTTAACAACAAATAAATATGACAATGTATTGAAATATAATTGTCTATCATGTTTAATATATTCCAGGGGAAACAAAAGTCTATACACATCATAATAGGTTAGTTTCCAGTCCATACATAAAAGTATATAACATATTAAAAGGTCATTACAAAGTTAATTAAAATACATATCTTTTAAAAGTATATCTGGAATAGTAAAGAGAAAAAAAAAGGAAAAAAGAGACTGTGTATAGCCAAAAAATTAAAAACCTGTGGTCCAAAACATTTGGGTTCTGCAATTGGTCAGATTGAATATCAACATAAAATGGAAGCATAATTATCACATGACAAAGATGATTTATCTGATCACAAAGAAATCTGGGAGATATGGGACTAGCTTAACCAATCAAATCAGTAGCAATGCTTCGCATATAGGACTGCCCGTTCGGTATCATCCTCGGTCCCCTTAAATGACAGTGAGACACCATGATGTAAGTTATGATGAGTGTGGATGAATGTTGACTGGAGAGAGTCAGTTCTTGGCTTCCTCTTTTATTTTTGTTTTTGTTTGTTATACTATAAAGTTAAAAATACGTTTCAATAATTGTGAATTATTAATATAGAAGAAGAGAAGACAAGATGCAGGAGGCAAGGAAGAAAAGTAAAGGAGAAAATGGTAGGAAAGACAAAGTTTTGTTATTATACTTAGCAAAGACGTATGGCTATATATCCATATATATATATTTCATTTCTATTACTCATGTCTAAGAATAATGTCTAACATATGTAAAACTACATATCATTGAGTCAATGGTATATTATACATTCTCTTCCATTGTATGTTGAAACTTAAAAAGTATACAACAATTGTCAACATTATGAAACTAGTTGTCATTGCTTGGGTATACTGATAATTCACTTTTATCGCTAAAAATAAAAACAATTGTTACATCTATTTGTATGCATTTATATTGTGTTGCTTTTTTTAAAATAAATAACACATGATGTAAAAAAATAAGCATTTCATATGAGCAAACTCAGAGTCACTAAAACAAAAGAAAAATAATCTTCAAAAATAATAATTTTGTGTGCTGAGACATGAAATGGGAAGTATATCTGAAAATGGACAGCAATATATGGGCCACAGACTACACAATTACCTTAAAGGGATACTCCACTGTCCAAATAAAAAAAGGAAAAATCACAGTTTAGTAGAACTGAAAATATGCATGCATTTAATTGTGCATTTTATCATTGGGGTATATCTAGAAACAGTTCTCTTGTCTGCAGCCTCTGCAAGCCCTCCCCTTCTAACCCCACCCAGACTTTCTGTGACAGTCCAATCACAGGCTTCCTAATGCAGCTCAAAGTGAAGTCTTTGCAAAGCAGGTACTCTGAGCAATTACTGCTTCTTGAGTTTAGCTCACTGAGCTAACAAACCAGGAATCAACAGGACCTGTTGTCTGATTGACTGTCTGGGGGTGTAACAAGTGTTATTTATATTTTAAAAAAAAAACAATTATTATTGAAATCTTCACTTTTTGTAAAAAAAAAAAAAAGATGACACACTCTTTGCCAATAAATATTTTCAGCAAACTAGAGTGTTGTGTGGGTCTGGAGTGTCTGGAGTGTTAATATTCAACAGGAATCACCAGGATCCCCACTCTCCCACACCCAAAGTAAAACAGCAGAGTGGGAGTGTGTGTTTGCAAAAGTGTGTGTGTAACAATGCCCCTGTGTTTTTCTATGTATATGACTGCATTTTTGTATGTAATTTACTGAACAAAAAGGGGTCGCAGGTGTATGGTGAGACACCAATTTTTTAAAAATGGATGCCATGAAACCTAGGTATGTCTCTGGACTTAGTCATTCTCAATGGCATCAAAATAAGTTACAGTTGTGCTCAAAAGTTTGCAAACCTTGGCAAAAATTGTGAGATTTGGGCATTGATTTCAAAAATATGACTGATCACATGAAGCCATGTATTATCACATAGTTATTTGGCTCCTCTTTAAATCATAATGATAACAGAAACCATGCAAATTACCCTGATCAAAAGTTTACATACCCTTGAATGTTTGGCCTTGTTTCAGACACAAGGTGACACACACAGGTTAAAATGGCAATTAAAGGTTAATTTCCCCCATTTGTGGTTTTTCAGATTGCAATTAGTGTCTGTGCATAAATAGTCAATGAGTTTCTTAGCTCCCACGTGGATGCACTGAGCAGGCTAGATACTGTGCCATGGGGAGCAGAAAAGAACTGTCAAAAGACCTACGTAACAAGATAATGTAACTTTATAAAGATGGAAAAGGATATAGAAAGATAACCAAAGCCTTGAAAATGCCAGTCAGTACTGTTTAATCACTTATTAAGAAGTGGAAAATTTGGGAATCTCTTGATACCAAGCCAAGCCCAGGTAGTCCTATAAAGACATCAGCCAGAAAAAACACACAGGTAACCAGCAATATAGGCTGCTCTGGAAAAAGATGGAGTGGTTGTTTCAAGGAGCACAATACGATGATACTTGAGCAAAAATTAGTTGCATGGTCGAGATGCCAGAAAAAAGACTTTGCTGTGCCAATGTCAGAAAAAAATCCCAGTTACAATATGTCCAACAACACCTTGACACGCTTCACAGCTTCTGGCATACTGTAATTTGGAGTTCCGAGACCAAAATAGAGCTTTATGGTCACAACCATAAGCACTATGTTTGGAGAGGGTTTAACAAAGCCTATAGTGAAAGAACACCATCCCAACTGTTAAGCATGGTGGTGGCTCACTGATGTTTTGGGGGGTGTGAGCTCCAAAGGCATGTATATTCTCATAATTGATGGCAAGATGAATGTTATCAGAAAATACTGGCAGAGAATTTGCATTCTTCTGCACGAAGGCTGCACATCATGGGACACTCTTGGACTTTCCAGCATGACAATACCATAAGCACAGGGCCAAGTTGACCCTCCAGTGGTTACATCAGAAAAATGTAGAGATTCTTGAGTGGCCATCACAGTATCCTGACCTTAATATCATCGAGCTACTCTGGGCTACTCTGGGGTAACCACAAACGTGTGGTTCATGCAAGATGACCAAAGACTTTGCATGACCTGGAGGCATTTTGCCAAGACGAATGGGCAGTTATACTACCTGCAGGAATTAGGGGCCTCATAGACAATTATTACAAAAGACTGAATGCTGTCATTGATGTTAAAGGGGGCAATACACAGTATTAAGAACTAAAGGTATGCAGACCTTTTCTTTGTTGCCATGTTTTCTTTCATGATTGGATCATGCTGTTATAACCTACAGTTGAATATAAATCCCATAAGAAATAAAAGAAATATGTTTTCCTGTTCACTCATGTTTTCTTAAAAAATTGTATATATAAAAAACAGATACATTTTGTATCTTGAAATACCTTTTATTGGACTATCAGAGTTTTTAAATGACAAGCTTTCGGGGCAATCTTCCCTTTCTCAAGTCTAAGGCATTTTCCTTTTCTCAAGTCTTCCTTAGACTTGAGAAAGGGAAGATTGTCCCGAAATCTTGTCATTAAAAAATTCTGTTAGTCCAATAAAAGGTATTAGAAGATACAAATTGTATCTGTTTTTTACATCTACATTGCTGGACTAATATGGCTACAATCTCTACTTGAACAAAATATATATATAAAAATCCAAATAGGTTATACAATAGCTGTTGTAAACAGCAAACACAGACTAAAAGGAATCCATATTTAAAATGGAATGAGGCAAAAGGCAAAAATGTGATTCTTTGCTAAACTAATTTGCATATGCCCACCCAGAATCCTTTGCGGTAGTAAGATCACAGATTTGTGATTTCTGTGGGAAAAGCAAGTCTTATGGCTTGACTGGAGTGCAGATTTTTGTTTAACATTGTATTAACTATATATATATATATATATATATATATATATATATATATATATATATATATATATATATATATATATATATATATTACCAATTATGCAAGGGGGTGCAAACTTTTGAGCACAACTGTAATCTCAGATCTAACTATTTTCTGATTTATTTAGTAAAAATAAATACACATACAACATATATACATATAAAATTTAATATACATATTAAAGGCTGAACTTAATGACACTGGTCTCTTTTCAGCCAATGTAACTATATATATAGCAATCTTTAATAAAGGTACCTTAAGGCTGTATTCATTTGACATTTGCCTCTCCCTCATTAGTTGACCTGTTGCCATTAGAAACACTCACAATGGTACATTTTCTTCACTCTGAAACACAAAAGCAATCATACATAATACACTGATATCTCCAGGCAGCAAATGTGGTACACATACATATTTCAGAAGAAGCTTTCTCTATGTGGTCAGGTTAAAACTATTTCCAGTTCTATGGCTTTGTGGCAAAACAAAAGGATAACACACAAAAGGTTACAAAGACAGCTGTCATCAGATATCACCTAAATAAAATAAACTTGATATATGTTATCTAGTCACATACTCATGCCTAATAACAAAGTGCAGAGTGAAGCTGAACACATATTCTAAAAATGCATTGCCATTTAACAATTGCAATTGAAGTTAGAAATTAAAACAATACCCTGCAGATATATTACAGATCCCTGTAGGTACATAATTCTCAAACTCCCCTCTACCCCACGAAATACCTGATAAATCTTTTGATATGTTCATAAGTTAATTGGAACAGACATATTATATTATTATTATTTTTTTATT